>NW_028248476.1:0-50871 GCF_964263255.1 Lissotriton vulgaris
TCCCACCCAAACTGTCTCTGCCTAATTCTTCATAGGATTTTTCAATTATTCTGGCTGGATCTTGTGGTTGTTGTGTTACATCAATTCTCCTAATTACTGGTGGATTGTCACTGATGCTGCTTCTCCTTTAATATTAAATAATATTTAAGCATGGGCGAATTTTGCGAATCTGGTGTTCGCGAATTTTGCGAATTTGCGAACTCGCAATCCGCAAAATCCGCGAATTCCCGCGACTTTTGCTGCTTTTTTTTTTGTGTTCGCAAGGGTTTCTGCCAGTTCGCGAGGATTTGGTACTAGTTCGCAATTGCGAACTTACTACTCGGCTCGCAACGGTCGCGACTATGTTGTTTCTACGTCTGGTTCATCATCACAGCCTCCCAGCACCCTCTGTTTCACCACTGCCACCCTCTCTTTCACCCATGCCACCCTCTGTTACTTCAATGCCACCCTCTGGTTCATCATCACTGTAGAAGATGGGGGGGAAAGCAAGCACACCTGCCCTGCTTCAACTGACATGAATTAATTTGGGGTTAGTTTATTAATGTGTCACTGTTTTAAAATTCCAGGTCTGGCACCTGCTTCCTTATCAGTAATTTGCTTTCTGTTGCAGTGCAATTTTTTTTCCAGGACCTTTGTGGCCTACTTCTAGCTATTCTATGAGCCTGCTGTGAGGGTCAGAGCAGGGTCATACAATTGTTGCAACTAGCAACTGAACTGTGGAGGGGCCCCAGTCAGGAAGCACTACAGTGAATTGTTACTAATGATGAGTTTGAACTCTTGCACCTGCCGATTGCTTTCAGTTTTGCAAAACTCGTTTTTCTGCAATTTTGCGGGATTCGCGGGGCGCGAACACCCGCGAGATCGGATTCGGAAGCCGCGAATTCGTGCGAATATGCGATTTCTTTTTTTGCGGCGTGTTAGTTCGCAAGGTTTTGTGCGTTTTCGCGAGCTGCTTGTAGCGCAAGGCGCGAAGTTACCCTCGCGGTCGTTCAAGGGCGCGGCCATCTTGTTTGCATGACGTATTTCCGTTTCCGGGCGCGAAGTGTAATCTCGCAAAGTGTGCGGCTCGCAAGTACAATTTCGCGAGTGTTCGCGAGGAACATCTCGCGCGAACTTACCCGCGCGGTCGTGAACGGGCGCGGCCATCATGTTTCTCATTCATTGCTATGGTTCTGGGCATGCTTCTTGTATCCTCTCTAAATCTGTGCCATCCTTTGCTTGTTTGAAGTTTTTTTTGATCTATTTTACTTATTATCTACCCCTCTATTTTTCTAGCCCTATATTTTTGTGTTTACTGCTACTTTTTGTTAATTTTAAACTACTTTTTTAAACTCTTTTCTTTTCTTCTCTTCCCTATTCTATTTTCTTTATTCCTTTCCGCCCAGACCATGGTGAAGGGAGCCAGGAAGCATCCCGAGAAGGGGAAGGGTCCCGCACCCCGAGCCCGGCTCCCGTGTGGGCGTTTGAGGGGGGAGACAGTCGCACACCGGGAGATTTTCAGCCTGGAGGAGGTGGGCGCACTAGTGTTCTATGTACAGCGCCACCTCCCCAGGACCATAATGGCAGGCGGCAAGATCGGAGGCGGGTACGGGATGCAGGATCGCCGGAAGCGGTGGGATAAGGTGTGCCGGGCCATGTACCACCACTCTCGGGTCCGGCGCACCTACAGCCAGGCCACCCACCGCTGGACAGATGTCCTGACCCGTGAACGAGATCTGCTCGACCTGCTTGGCCTCGAGATCCCCGGGATTGGTGAGTAGTAGTAGTAGCTATTTCTTTACTACTCTGTTTTCTCCTGCTGTGTTATTATATTGCAATTTTTTTTTTTTTACCAAGAGCAATAATGCTGCTCATTACATTGTAGGTATATTATATTTCAAAATCTTCTGTGCATTTCAGGTGCACTGCTCTCCTTCTCAGCAGTGTTGCTACTATGCTTATTTGTTTCCGATTTTATGTTCATTTCATTGGCCTGTGAAATTATGTATGAGCGTAGTTTAAAGAACTGCGTAATGCTACACACTAAGGTTCAGATGTTTAATTACCGGCGCATCCCTGCAAAGTAGCAGGGATGCGCCAGTAATTGTGCGCCACGCCACTATCACCCATGGTGCGCCGTATTTACAATGCGTCGCACCATGGGCCCAAAACGTCACCAAAGCGTTACGCATCTGTGCCGTAAGGGCGGCACATTGCTGGAATTGCGTCGCAACGATGGCGCAGCTCCATCAATGCTCTGGGGTGCCCTATCTCCCCAAAGCTGCATCAAGCCGTATGTCTGCTTCAAGCAGGCGCAGGGTTTGAGTCACGCATCATTGTCGTTAAAGTGAGTGATTGAAATCTTGTAGATTTCCCTCAGCCACTTTTAGGATGCGTTCCTGCGCAGGAACGCCCTCCCTTTCGCAGAAACGCCCCCTGATGGTGCAGGGCTTTACAACGTGATGCATCTCCCATTTGCGTCACGTTGTTAATATACGCCGCATCATTGCGCCTCTTTTGTGCTGCCGCTGCGTCACAAAAGTCACGCAACAATGGAGCAAAAGAGCCGCAAGGGGCTTCTAAATCAGCCCCTACAGACTCAAGTCCAGTCCTTCCTTTTTACACATGGCGATAAGAAGAAATAGTGGTGGTGGATTGATAGTTTGAGTATTTTAATGACTGGTTAATGTAGTAGGAAACTTTAGTGTTGTCGCTGATCTGCAATCATGGTGGACTTTGGCTGTCACTTCGCGTGCTGCAGACTGCTGCCTGCTAATCCTAGGCAAACCTTTTTAGTACTTTGTGTAGTGAGTTACATAAGAAGTTTACAATTCGACGGTCCGCAAATCAAGCAATACTAATAACGTAGTAGACCACATGAGATTGGTCAATAATATATCCCGTTGAATAGTTGTCTATTTGCTATTTCGCCAAAATATTTTGTTAGTTCGTTTAAAATGTTTGATTTGGTTGACAAATATCATCCATGTTTTCTGTTTTTCTTTCTTTCATGTTGTACATCAGCTTCCCCCAGGGGCAAGAGGACACAGGAGGAGGAGGAGGAGGGTGCTGTTGAGGATGCAGGCCAGGATCGGGCAGGCGAGGGCTCCTTTGCTGGCCCCAGTAAGTTTTAATTTTAATATAGAGTACTTATTTTTTCCCAGCGTTCCTCATTCGATTTTTTCTAAATCGTCTTTGATATTCTTGTAGACTGGATCTAAATTCTTATCCTGCCTCGACTATGACTCCGTGTGGTATTACTAGATTATTCTTATTAGTCTGTCTGTGTAGCTAACTAAGATTGCACATTTGGCAATTCCATTGGACTCCCATTCTAGTCAGCAATAGCTCTATGCACAGAGTGCAGTCCTCTGGGATTGTCCATAATGTCTTTTCAAGTCTTCTAAATGTTTATGCTTTGACAATTGCCAACAATAAAAAGGTGAATGACCACCAAGAAAGAATAAGATACTACTTTACTTTTGGTTTGGATAGGAGGACAATCCATTCTACTACTGTTGCAGGGACAAATCTGCACAAACAGAACTATGGACAATAAATAATGCATTGCTTAGCTTATCAATTATAATAGGTGCTGTTAGACTTTCCACATACCTCAGTGATAACAGACTTTGTAGTTGAACCCCCAATCTCTTTACTGACTAGATAGTGTGGCAGAGTCATTTAGCTCCCAAAGTCACCGATGATTATGATTATTCCCCAATGATGTCAGAGGCAAGGACTCATGCTTGCAAAAATTGCAAAACCTTTAGCTCATCCACTATAGTCTGGAGGACCAAAAACCACAGAGTCTATTTAAGTTTAAAAGCTTTATTAAAAGTAAACACATTTATTACAATCAAGTTTGTCATAAAAGTAAACGTTTAACTGAAAATGGAAAGTGCTTAGTGCTGACGATTAATTGGACACATTTCTTGTGGTCGAGCCGAGCTATCACCTGGTTTGAACTTGATCCTGCTCGTGTTCTTAGAAGTCAAGCTTCTGTCTGTTAGGAGAAAAAGTGGTTTGTGTTAAAAATAAAAAGCAAGCATTCATCAGTTGTGCCAAAAAGTGCAGCAAGACAACAGCCTTCCCTGGAAAAAGGGACATTTTTACTTTATAGTAGACAGTCACAAATTATTACATTGTATACTGTTTTTTTTCACATTTCTTTCTTCCTCCTAGACCAAATATTATATAGTAGTGAGTCGTGTATTCTAACATTATTAACTGTACTTTGTAGGTGGAACATCTGGAGGCGGGGCCAGCGCGGAGGTGACGGGGGCATTGGACGAGGACAACTCTGGGGAGGAGGCGGTGGAAGTGCCGGACAAATCTGTGGGGGATGACACGGTGGTGGCGGGCAGAGGTAAGCTATATATTCCTTACTTATTGAGATTGAAGACTGCAGAGTGTGCTTTCTGCACTGGTGTATTATAAATAAACCAGGTAGTAGCCTCCCTCCTCTAAATGTACTTCGACTTAGCTGTGAAGTTTTTGGCGAGAAGAATCCCAATCAGATCTGAGATGAACTTGCTGGATGGGATGAACGAAAAGCGAAAGAAGGGGGTAAGTAAGTGTGGAAGGACGAGAAATGTAATGATGACTGGCAAAGAAGAATGATATGTGTTTGCTTGGTCCCCGAGGTGGCTGGGAAGGTAAGAATATGGTATGGTGCATGGCTGGGTGAATGATGAAGCAAGGATGGGTGGAAGGAGAACAGCCTGGGTGGGTGAAACAGAAACTGTATGTGTGCATATACTTTGAATGGATGGATGCCTGGATCATTCATGGTACTATCTGACTCTTAGATAGCATATGTGTATCTAGAGAGAGTAGACGGTCACTAGATGAACTAAGTGTTACTTTGAAGAGCATGTAACACCGCACCCGCACGTCCGTTCCAGTGTAGGAAAGGCAAGGAAAAGAAGTTGTAATTTTGTCCAAATACTACCATGAATAGTAGCAGTAGTTTGTATTGCAACTGCAGGCACAGCATATATCCGGTTATTACGGTGGACACTCCCTACCTCTCTTAATAACTTTAGTTTAGTAGTAGTACGCCATTCATGTGTGGGTGTATCACTGTTCACTCAATAATAAGCAAAGCACCTAAAGTCATCCCATATGTCATCAAATACATCCCATGTGAAGTGATAGATAATCAGATTATTTAGCTTCTTCATTTTCCTTTTCTAATACTCATTTGCACTGTAGGGTGAAAGCTAAATTAATTAAGCAGTAGCCCTTTTAACAGAGTATTCTCAGTGCCACCCGTAATAGAAAAGTAAGAGCTTCACCACCTGCATGTACTGGACCGGTACAGTAACGCAAGTCTGTCTCACTCACCATGGTGTGCGTCTGTTTTTCTCGGGTGCAAGTTCACTGCTCTGGCATTATGCCGGCTTGCATAAGATAACGTACCAATTTTCCTAAACAAGAGAGAAGAAGAAGAATAAGACTGGTGTACTGTCATAGTCGACTGTAATGGAAGTCCATAGTGCTCGTAGAATTTGTTCCTTAAACTCCCACTAATGTTAGAGCAAGGATGAAGAAGTCGGAGGTTACATAGATACTGTCCTCAATAGTTATGTACTGTGCTTTCAATTTGCTACTTGTACTGTGACAACTTTCTGCTCAATCATTTTGGGTTAATCTTTAGGAGCATTGGTTACAGACTATGTCTTTCTTTCTTTATGTAGTTGCTCCTTCCAAATCCAAGAAACCATCAAGGAGGAAGGAGCTGGCTCGAATGGCCCGGCAACGGAGGCTGGATGCCACTGTCACTGAATATCGGCGGCTGGTGGCCCTGGAGGAAGAGGAGACGCAGTCTGGTAATACAACAACGTCCACTGGGACAGCTGCATCCTCCTCCGTGCGGGCTGCCAGCCAGCGCAGTGCTCCAGCGGTACGGAGCCGGGCTACAAAAGACAAACGCCACCGCCGAGCAGCAAAGACAGCAGCTGCCCACCACAGGATTTGCAAGGCACACCGGCGCCGCTTATCCCTCAGACTGTCCTACCTGGAGCAGGAGGTCCTGAACTATAAGAACTTGGTGGAGGGCCTCCGCTTCGAACATGCCACCCTCCGCAAGGAGCATGATGCCCTGGCTGCTAAAGTCAACAGCACCCTGCCATAGTGTCCCTTGCCCCTTTTTTAGAGACTTTTGGGGGTGGGAATTGGGAGTTGGGTTTTTGGGGACTTTTGAAGGACAATCGTTGGGGTTAGGGAGGGTCTTGCGGGAGATTATTTTGTTAGGGCTATAAAAATATACTTTTTGAAACTTTATCTGACCATACCTGTTTTTTACTGCTTTTGAGTCTGGTGGGTGGGCGTTTAACAGTAAGTTTGTTTTCCTGAATAGTCCTAGGACTTTAGTAGTACTACCGTCAATCTCTCGTCTCTCCTAATACTCCATTATACTACCTCCAACCCAACGCTTATCTTACCTGTAATTTCTGTTTGAAAGTAGGGCTAGGCCCAGGGCTGGCTCCACGGGAAATGGCGATTAAGGTTGCAATCCAGGGCGGCTGAAATTTCCTCCTCCTTGTGGTGGTACTAGTGGTGTGACACAGTGGCAGTTGAATGGCTATGGAAAAAAAGAAAATGAAACCTGGTTTATCCTTACTGCAGCATTACAACGGTACTATAGAGAATATAGCAGGTGACAGTACACTAGACTACAACAGTGCCACAATGTAGCCTAACAAATGGTAAAGTATTTATAGTATAACTTGTACTTGTTTCTTTGACATTGGCTAATACTACAAGAAATAGTACTGAAGCTGAGTAAGTCTAGAATATATCCTCGGATTCCTTCACCAGCCTGTTGCTATGACCTTATCCTCCCCAGCAAGTGTGTGGACTTATTGCTGTCATGTAGTCACACATCAAGCAAAACCACACAACCCGGGGGAAGAGGGTTAGGGTTTGTAAAATGGATAGGAATGGGGGTTTTGTTGAGAGAAAAAAAAAGCACAGCATGGACAAACAATAATTGAACATAAAGAAATTTTTAGTTACAAAGCTAACCATAAATCTTTTACGTGACATAAAGGAAGTGCATGCACTACTGAATGCATTGTTACAGAAAAGTAAGTAGTACTTTCGACAACCGTGAATGCCAGAATGCGACAGTACAGGGCAACATTAAATTAGGTTAAAAAAATAGCCAAAGTAAAACATATAGAATGGCTGTAGGGATCAATTTAGAAGCAGAGAGAGATCCAAGAAATGCAGTCACACACACTCATTGAATAAAATAATGGATACTGTATCTGTATTGTTGTAGTTGTCCTGTTGAATTTGGTAAGTAAGTTGCATGCAGCAAACAATTCCTCTTATTAGCGGCACTCCTCCATTCCAGCTGACGCTTCGTCCATCAATGTTGGTGACCAGAAGACACCCTGTACACTGCCTGCCTGGCGGATGCTGAATTGCGGCTCGCTAATGTGAAGCCTGACTCCATCCTTTTTTCCCCATTGCAGACTGAAACCCGGCCTGTAATTATTGAACGAAAAACAGCACTGATAAATAAATATAAGGTATGTACGCTGTGTAGTGCAAAAAGTCACACTTTGATTTTCCTAATAGACAGTACAACATTTTTGAAAGTGCGTACTCTGTCTGAGTCACCTTTTCAAGGATAAATAAGTATGGGCGAATTAATTTAGCGGATCTTTCCCCTCAAGCTAGGTGTACTGTAAACTGTGTTTTAGAGCAAAATTAGACCTTACCAGCAGTGCTTCCACCCAGACCCTTACTAAAGCCAGTTGCAAAAATGTAGACGACCCCCAATCAGATCTCAAAAAACGAGGCCTAGCAGAAAACTGGTGACAAAACGTACTTCGAAAGTAAAAGTAGGCCAAAATACCCCCTTACCCACCATGGATTGTATTCAAACCACTTGCAAGCAAGCAAAAGTATCCATAGCCAGCATCGCTCCAAGACTCGAAAACCCCCCCACCCAAACACATGCAATAGAAATACTGCTAACCCTAATGAGCCCTAAGTTAGGAATAGTGGCAGAGGCTTTGTTTAACTATGCCAAATCCCCCCTTTCCTACCATGGATTTTCTTCAAATCACTTGCAACCAAAATTACACATTCTCACGAGTGCTCTAAGACCCCAGAACTCAGTTGCAAAAATCTAGAACACCCCAAAACACATGCAATCCTGCTGCTAGTGCAAACCCTAACGAACCCTAAGTTACAAAAAGTGCCAAAAGGCTTTTCCTTATGGATTTTGTCCCAACCACTTCTATCCGGTATTAGACCTTCCCAGGAATGCCCCAAAACCCGCCAACCCACCCGCCAAAAAGCACAACAGCCCCAAACAGCCCAAAAGCAAAATCTCATACTTACAATATTTCTCGGCCTTCGGTCCAAACGCGCTGTGTAGCTAGGCCATAACTCCAGTTTACCACCACTGATTTCCTGAAAAGCAAATGCAATCAAGATTAGAGTGTCCCAGCAGTGCTCCCAGACCCCAAAACCCACCCACAAACAGCCGGAACCCCCCCAAAGAGCTCCTCAAAGGCAAGCAAGTCAGCAAAAACACACAAAAAATTCTGCCTCCGATTTGGTCCAAACCACTTTTATACGGTATTAGAGCTTCCCAGCAATGGCCCCAGAGCCGTCAACCCAGGAGAAAACGAGTAGAAGACCCCCAAACAGCCAAAAAGCAAAAGTACAAAAATGGGGACTTAGTCATTTTTTTGCCAATTTCCCAAATCACTCTGCGCGCGCTCTGCAGCTAGGCCCTAACTCCCCCCTGCCACCATGGATTTGCTTCAAACCTCTTGCAAAGTAAAGTATCCATACCCAGCAGTGCTCCCAGACCCCAAAACCCACCCACAAACACCAGGAAGCCCCCCAAACAGGCCCCCGAAAACGCTACATTGAGCAAAATGTCAGAAATAGCAACAAAAAAAATCAGTGTGGATTTTGTCCCAACCACTTCTATCCGGTATTAGACCTACCCAGGAATGCCCCAATACCCGCCAACCCACCCGCCAAAAAGCACAACAGCCCCAAACAGCCCAAAAGCAAAATCTCATACTTACAATATTTCTCGGCCTTCGGTCCAAACGCGCTGTGTAGCTAGGCCATAACTCCAGTTTACCACCACGGATTTCCTGAAAAGCAAATGCAATCAAGATTAGAGTGTCCCAGCAGTGCTCCCAGACCCCGAAACCCACCCACAAACACCAGGAAGCCCCCCAAACAGGCCCCCGAAAATGCTACATTGAACAAAATGTCAGAAATAGCAACAAAAAAATCAGCGTGGATTTTGTCCCAACCACTTCTCTCCGGTATTAGACCTTCCCAGGAATGCCCCAAGACCCGCCAACCCACCCGCCAAAAAGCACAACACCCCCAAACAGCCCAAAAGCAAAATCTCATACTTACAATATTTCTCGGCCTTCGGTCCAAACGCGCTGTGTAGCTAGGCCATAACTCCAGTTTACCAGCACGGATTTCCTGAAAAGCAAATGCAATCAAGATTAGAGTGTCCCAGCAGTGCTCCCAGACCCCGAAACCCACCCACAAACACCAGGAAGCCCCCCCAAACAGGCCCCCGAAAACGCTGCATTGAACAAAATGTCAGAAATAGCACAAAAAAAATCAGCGTGGATTTTGTCCCAACCACTTCTATCCGGTATTAGACCTTCCCAGGAATGCCCCAAGACCCGCCAACCCACCCGCCAAAAAGCACAACACCCCCAAACAGCCCAAAAGCAAAATCTCATACTTACAATATTTCTCGGCCTTCGGTCCAAACGCGCTGTGTAGCTAGGCCATAACTCCAGTTTACCACCACGGATTTCCTGAAAAGCAAATGCAATCAAGATTAGAGTGTCCCAGCAGTGCTCCCAGACCCCGAAACCCACCCACAAACACCAGGAAGCCCCCCAAACAGGCCCCGGAAAACGCTACATTGAGCAAAATATCAGAAATAGTAAAAAAAAAATCAGCGTGGATCTTGTCCCAACCACTTATATCCGGTATTAGACCTACCCAGGAATGCCCCAAGACCCGCCAACCCACCCGCCAAAAAGCACAACACCCCCAAACAGCCCAAAAGCAAAATCTCATACTTACAATATTTCTCGGCCTTCGGTCCAAACGCGCTGTGTAGCTAGGCCATAACTCCAGTTTACCACCACGGATTTCCTGAAAAGCAAATGCAATCAAGATTAGAGTGTCCCAGCAGTGCTCCCAGACCCCGAAACCAACCCACAAACACCAGGAAGCCCCCCAAACAGGCCACCGAAAACGCTACATTGAGCAAAATGTCAGAAATAGCAAAAAAAAAGTCCGCGTGGATTTTGTCCCAACCACTTCTATCCATTATTAGACCTTCCCAGGAATGCCCCAAGACCCGCCAAAAAGCACAACACCCCCAAACAGCCCAAAAGCAAAATCTCATACTTACAATATTTCTCGGCCTTCGGTCCAAACGCGCTGTGTAGCTAGGCCATAACTCTGGTTTACCACAACGGATTTCCTGAAAAGCAAATGCAATCAAGATTAGACTGTCCCAGCAGTGCTCCCAGACCCCGAAACTCACCCACAAACAGCCGGAACCCCCCCCAAAGAGCACCTCAAAGGCAAGCAAGTCAGCAAAAACACAAAAAAAATTCTGCCTCCGATTTGGTCCAAACCACTTTTATCCGGTATTGGAGCTTCCCAGCAATGGCCCCAGAGCCGTCAACTCACCCGCAAAGAAGTAGAACACCCCCACAAGTGCTGAGTCTTTCTTCAATGGGCGTAATCCAGCCCTCTGCTTTGATGGAAATAGGAGTCTGGAGGAGGAGGATAGAGGAGCATGTTCTTCTGAACTTGTGAACCTGAGGAATGCAGATTGCGGCACCTTCAAATCAATAAGCAAACAAGTGAAGACAGTTCTGCTGATGGGCTTGTTTTTGTGATTAGGTGATTAAAGTTTGAATTATATTAACTGTGCACAACAAAGAAAGACAGACACACAGGAATGAAAGTGAATAAGGACGAAAAAGAAAGTTATTGATTCATTGTCTCATTTTCAGGGCTCGGTGTTAAGGTCCAGGAATAAGAATAAGGCTTCGTCTTCATACTCTGCGAATTCAGGCAGGGTGAGATCAGTGTCACCTGACAGAGTAGAAATTCCCTCATCTACGTTGCTGTCCACCTCGTCTTCATCCGGCGCGCTTTCTCGTACTCTGTAATCTGGTGGTATGGGGTGCTGATTCATCTTGATCATTGTTAACCTCTCCACATTTTTGGGCGAGAGGCGGCTCCGTTTGGGAGTTACAATGGCACCAGCAGCACTGAAAACACGTTCAGAAGACACGCTTGCGAGTGGGCAAGACAAGTAGTTTAAAGCCAGGTTGGAGAGCTGTGGCCACAATTATTTTTTTCCATGCCAATACGCCAATAGGTCAGCATTAACATAGACCTCTGTTGAGTCGTTCAGATAGTCCTTCACCATCGACTCAAGGTCCTCATCCAAGGTTCCTCCACTTTGCTTAGCTGTTGCTGTGCCTGTGACCTTTTGAGAACCAAACCCAAGCCGAGCCAGCCAATCCTCTTCAGCCTCCAATGTTTCTGTTGTGTCTGGTGCAGATGTTCTGGTTGCCGGTGTCTTTAACGGCTGAGAGGTCACTTGTGCCACAGCCACAGGTGCAGAAGTGGATTGTTTTGACTGGGGATGGCCTGCTGATGCTGATGTACTGCCTTTTCCTTCAATTTTCTGCCGTCAGTTAACAGTACAAGTTCCACATTCTGTAGAGGTTCTGTTAAACAGAACCCAGACTCAACACTTGACTATAGCACGATTAACAGGTTACGAATTGACACTATTCCAGCCACACATAGAAATCAGACGCTGCAGTATCCTGAACCCAGCAACACTGTTACCTACAGCTATGACAGATCCAGCTCCGCATGATTGCATAGAGATCATTAATACAGTAACAAAGCCCCGACGAGACTTAACAGATGTTCCATTGACAAATCCTGACCTGACACTTTATGTGGATGGTTCATGTATGAGAACAAGTACAGGAGAATTAGTGGCCGCGTATGCCGTGACCACTGAAACTGAAGTTAAAGAAACACATCGTATTGATACACTGTCTGCTCAAGCAGCAGAGCTCATCGCTCTGACCCGAGCCTGTATTCTAGCCAAGAACAGAAATGTCAACATATACACTGATTCCCGTTATGCGTTCGGAGTTGTACACGACTTCGGCATGCTGTGGCAAGAACGAGGTTTCCTGACCTCTCATGGTGCCAAAATACAACATGGTCCCCTCATTCAAGCACTATTAGAAGCAATACATCTGCCTTCAGCCATATCCGTCATGAAGTGTAAAGCACATACTAAAGTCACAGATTCTGTTTCCCAGGGTAACGACCTGGCAGACCAGACAGCAAAACTTACAGCGCTGACTCGCACTCCGACAACTGACATGACAAAGACAATAGGACCGACAAATTGCATGACAGTCAGGGATCCCGCACTAGATGTTATCGATATTCAGACACATGCTACTCCAGAAGAAATAAAGAAATGGATCGAACTAGGAGGGATCCAGACAGATCAAGGTTGGATGACGAAGGGAAAATCTACATGGTTTCTCCCTGACTCTATGGTTCAAGTCATGATAAATACAGCACATAGCCCAGCACACCTAGGAGAGAAAGCGATGTTAGACAGTTTACAAAATCTTTGGAACAATAAGCACTTACGAGCAGCCGCAAAACAGAAAGTGCGTACTTGCATGATCTGTTGTCAGTTCAATCCAGGTAAAAGCGTCCCTGTAGAGCAAGGTGGATTTCATCCTCCCGATCACCCTTTTGAAGTCCTCCAGATGGATTATATCCAGATGGACCGTTGTCGAGGATTTAAATATGTTCTCGTAGTTGTCTGTGCTCTGTCCCGCTGGACCGAAGTATACCCAGTTCCAGATTACACTGCTCCGACCACTGCCAAGCAGCTGGTTCGTGAATTCTTCCCACGATACGGTTTGCCTCGTGTCGTGTACTCAGATAACGGTCAGCCATTCTCGTCTGCATTAATGAAAGAAGTTTCCTTATTACTGGGATACCAGTGGAAGTTCCATTGTGTCCGACATCCCGAAGCAGCAGGCCTTGTAGAAAGGCATAACCAGACACTAAAGATCCGCCTTGCCAAAATATGTCAGGAGAAAGGGGTCGACTGGATAGTCGCCCTGCCAGTGGCACTATTCTACATGAGAATGGTTGCCCATTCGAGATCAGGGCTATCTCCGTATGAGGTGGTCTTTGGCAGACCACCGAATATGTGGGGGACGCCCATTCCGAAAAAGATTACTGATGTTGATTGTAACATGTTGACAGATTACCTTGCCTCCTTGATGTCTGCACTCCAATCATGTCGTTCACAGGTTGCCGCAGCCTTCCCTGACAACACTGATGTAAAGCCACACGACGTCCGTCCTGGCGACCTTGTGTTCGTCCGCAACTTCGACAGAAAGAGTCCGCTGGAGCCCCGCTGGAAGTCCCCGAAGATCGTTCTTCTCACCACAAGGACGGCCGTGAAAATCGAAGGAAGAAAGGGGTGGGTTCACACGAGTCATATAAAAAAATTCTCTGGACTGAAACCTGATCGAGACTCGTCCACCCCCACCAAAGACTGTGTCGAGCTAAAAGACTTTACCGAATCTGAACGAGAAAGAACTCCTCAAGAAAATTATCGCATGAAACTCCGATCTAGCAAGTCAGACAGTTTAATTGTTTAAGTCCTCCCCTAGGTGAATCGGTTAAATAGTTTCTGACATGTATCCCCTAGATCGAGATAGAGAGCGAGAAGCCAAGAAACGTACATATTGTAAATCACTTCGTAGTCACTGTATAGTGACACTATTAATCATGTTTATTCTCAGTATTCTAATCATTGTTGCTAGCATCCTGTTACCTATCTATTACCCTATTTTCAAGCGTCAACAATCTACTTACAATGTCTCTGCTGAACACACTTTCAGTAAGTTACCTCCACACGAACTTTCCTACAGACTTGCGCTGCGCAACAATACATTCATTAGTATGCTACATCATTCTCATCAAACTAACAATGCTACAGACTGCTGGATATGTGGCCGACTCCCTCCCTTCCAGAATTTCAAGGGAGCTCTGCCCCTCTTTCCGTACCCGTTCACTCACAATGGCTCCTGCGGAGCATGGTTTAAAATAATTAATTCCTTAGATCCTGATATTGCTGTTTTCGATGGGGACTGGGTTTGGGGAAACCTGAACTTGGTCCTGCTCGACGTCTGTTACCCTGATAAGGAAGGACTCCCCACTAGAATAGGAACTGATCTAGAAAATGAAGTGTATGGATTAGGTAATTATACAATTAGCCTTATGATTCTTACTGTTGAATCCGAAGACACACCTGTTATACCCACTATGTCAGTATTGCCAGTCACTGGTGCATTATGTATCAAGAAGAAAGGTTCAGTGCGCTTAGGTCATAGTAAATGCACTACTGTGGTCGAATTCAGTGATCATGGAAAATCGTCCTTTAAAGCTATTAGTCATTCTTACTTTGTTTGTGGTCACACCGCATACATACGTCTACCTCCAGATTGGGATGGTACCTGTTACATTGCGTTCCTTCTGCCACCTGTTTTCCTAGCTCCCCCTGATTACCATAGAAATACTAATCTAGTAAAGAATAGACACAGAAGAGATATCCCACTTGTCGACTACACAGAAACGGCATGGGAACAGTACACCGATTTTAATAAAGGATTCTTTTTCTTTTTAGGACCTGTTCAGAATAGTAAATTAATACGCAGATTAACTAGAACACTTGAAGCAGTAGTGAATGAAACTGCCTCCGCCTTAGGTAACTTAACAGAAGAGCAGTCCGCCATGCGGGTTGTTGTCCTTCAGAATCGTCTTGTTATTGACGTCATCTTGGCAGATAGAGGTGGAGCCTGTAAGGTCATCGGGTCAAGTTGCTGTGTTTTCATACCACAAAACGCACCATCTGTATATCAAGCTATTACACGTCTCCATAAAATTGCTAATCAGATACATCAGAATCCAGGCACCTGGACTTGGTCCGGTTGGTTCTGGACAACGTTAACAGCTTGGGGATGGAAGATCCTATCCTTCCTAGGCATTGGCCTAGTCCTAGTATTCAGTTGCTGCCTGTGCCTGCAGTGTGGGCCAGCGATTTGTGGACTGTGTGCCACGTCATGTATTGAACATTCCAGTTTTCTCTCAAAACGTAAGCGAAAGAAAGAAGAACAAATGATGTTACAAGAACAAACTGATCGATTCATGAGGATCGATATATCATGAAGGGTCCGTAGGGAACAAGGAGGGAATGAGGAAATATATATTTTTGGTCATGTTATGTTCCCTAGCGCGTACCCCACCGACTCCATGTACCAGCTTAAAGTGCATGTAACTTCCCTCCTGTACCAGCTATGAAGACGCAAATACATTTGCGTCCAACGTTAACTTGTCCTTTTTCAGATCCATCCTGAATGGATTATATAGTCCGTTCTTAAGTATGCTATGCCAACGTCTTTTTGTAATGTACTTTACATGTTTTTCCTGCTCTGACAGAGTAGGCCCTGAATTTCTGCCATCGAGCCATTTTTCTGGCTTCTGACTCTAAAATCCTCAGCCCCGGCTGCCTCTGTACCCGTGAACTCTGACTTACTTTCAGCGCGGCCCCTCGCGCTCAGCTCAGCCTGCTTTCTGCCAAGACTGACTATAACCTTCGAGTTATCTGTTCCGCTCCTCGAGAAATACATTCCTGCCTACTAGCTTCTGTAAACATCCTCTCCAGCTGCAGAGCCAAAGGGCCGACCTGTCTCAATGCAAGTAATTCATAGCCTCTGTTACCATGCTTCCATGGAAGGCCTCGTGCCCCCACGCTTCTCATACAGACACTTAGGCGCTTATACACGCATCCACAGTTAGCATAGAATAGCTTCTGCCCTAGAGACCTTTCTGCCCAGATAGTATGGTTCCTAAACATCAGATATCAGATACGATAAAAGTACAAGCTGATCTGACATGCCAGACTTCTGTCTCTTTCCGTCAGTATGAATGTCAAGTCCCCTGCACCCCGTCAATCACACGTCATGCAGTTGCGCACGCATCTAAGCTTCCGATTTCTGCTGACATTGCAACAATTCTGTTAGCACCACCCCTTGGTGCCACCCACTTGCGTCACCTATCAGTGACGTTTCTAGCACACACCTCCAGTTCACGCCTAGTTCACGCCTCTTGATTACGTACTAGTAACACGTGCATACTGTTATCTTGTCTTCCCTC
The DNA here is from genome assembly GCF_964263255.1 of Lissotriton vulgaris. NCBI lineage: Eukaryota > Metazoa > Chordata > Amphibia > Caudata > Salamandridae > Lissotriton > Lissotriton vulgaris. The sequence goes on from NW_028248476.1 coordinate 16,303, forward strand.
AGCTGTTACGCCTCTTACACTACTTCCTATGGTATAAATCAAGTATATAAGCTATGTAATGTCAAAAAAGTTTGCTCTATCCCTTCTGACACCCCTGTGGTGGTCAGAACATGATATCCTGGTCTTGACCATTCCTTTATGAGGAATAAAACCCTTAGAAACTCTAACACCACGGACTCTGTCTTTTTTCATCCGATCTGAGTTATTATTGATTAAGTACTTACCTGCATAGAAATTAAGAGAGTAAATTAAATATTTACGTCATTTTGGCGCCCGAACAGGGACCCCTCCCCCACCTCACGCGCCGGTTGGCGCATTGCAAGCTCTGTCCCCTGCCGTCAGTTAGACGGAACCTACGCGTACCGGCAGGATTTCCTGCATCTCCCTCTGACTCAAGGAGGTGACGAAGACTGCGATCAGTGCCCAGACGAGGCGGTGAGGAGTGCGGAGGATCCCGACCAGAGCCTAGCCGAAAGAAGCAAGGTCCGAGGTGTCAAGAGGCCCACCAGGTTTCCGAAGTTTTCCGAAGTTTTCCGAAGTACCGAGTCGAGTCCAGTCGAGTTTTCCGAGGCCTTCTGTTTCCGTGCTTCCCGGTGAGTACCATTGCTGGGTCGTATCTAGACGGGTTTGGGTACGCAAGTCCGGTCTGCACTGTTTTTAGGCAGTGTATCTGTACTGTTTAGCAGTATATCTAGTATTCCGAATTTCTGCACTGTTACATCAGTGTATCTGTACTGTTGAGCAGTACATCCAGTATAGGGGGGTAGTCATCTATGTCTCAAATGTTTTCATGTGATTAATGTCGTGGTATGAATGTGACCGTTTAATGTGCATCATTGTGTTTCTTGTATCAACTAAGCTGTAACCAGTATTAAGTAGTAAGGATCGAGCATTCAGAAATAAGTAAGCAAAATGCAGTTTTTCAACAAGTTAAAACAGATAGGAACTAGGAAAGGGATACTGGAGGAAGAAATTCCTATTCCCCCTAGGGACACTCCAGGTAACTTTATGTACCACAAGCATGGCTTAGATGCCATATTGTATCTAGATTTATGGGCCGATTACACCAAGCACCTAGACGAAAGACACAGATGGCCTGTTACCGGAACATGGGATGCCGAGTGCATCATGAAGGTAGAAGAAGCATTATGGAAAAGGAAAGCTAGACAATCACAGAAAGACGCCATAGAATTTTGGCGTAAGGAATCACATAAGCGTGCTGAGAAAGCACTCCGTAGAGAAGACAGACTTAAAGAATCAGACAAGGCTCAAGAAAACGAATTAGTTACTGAAGGAATTCGAGTAAAATCAGAACAAATAGACCGTGCCCGAAACAATCTTGTAAACGGAATGTATCTTGCGGCCGAAGGTACACCTGAGGCCCTATCAGAAATACCGAAAAATCTGCCGCCACCATTAGTTCCAACTAAAGTAATGCATAAGACTACTAAAGACATATTCTTAAATGCTTATCTAGAGGATGTAGCACCAGCTTACGCCAACCTGCCTGTTCGTGCCCTGCCTACTGACAGGGATGGGGGTGGCACTACGCCCCCAGATCATGTTCCGCCAGTACCGCGACAGACCTCCCCTGTTCCGCCAGCTCCGCCACTTCCCGTCCCCAAGATTGACCTACCGAAACAAGTCCTACCTGATCCTACTAAAGGACAAATTCATGTTCAGATCCAGACTCCGCAGGGAGATAATGCCCAAGCATCCGCCTCAGGAGGTGCGACTGCGGGTCTTCGCACCCCGCCATTAACACGCAGATTCAATTTCAGGGACACGCAGAGTCCTCTCGCGTTCCAGTCACCCCGACTTGACGCATTAAAAGAAAACATGTCAGTTTGCAGATATGATCCAGTACCCGGAAGAAACGATCTAATGATATTGGCATCACTACGGTTAAGATCTGCCACTGATAGCTTGCTATGTTATGTAGGAATGAAGGAACGGCTAGATAGAATATATGAGTTTATTCAAACAGGGAAAGACCCTGACAGTATCAAGGATGCCATGGATAAACAGAAAGTTGACATTCAAGCACAGATATTACGATTTTTTATAAATTGTCTAATAAGAGAACGAGACAGGCCTGAGACAGATCAAAGTGAATTAGATGCACTAACAAAATGGGGTCAAAATATAGCCGAAGGAAAACATGACAGGGGGGCTTGCATAGCCAGTATGTACCAGAAAATCAGAAAAGCAGTGATAACCGCACACCAGAAGGAAAAAGCTTCCTTCGAGGAGGAAGAGGAATTTGCAGAACCAGGAAGGTCTACAGATACTATAGCGTATGTAGGTAAGGGAAACTACCCTAGGAAGGGCATCTGTCTAGAACACAAGAGAGTTTTTCTCTCTGCTTTAACAAATCCGAATTCTTCTGAACATCAGTTCCAGGAAACTGATAAAAGGCTTCGAGACCGAATGGGGTACCATGTACTCAATTCTATGGATGAGCAAGAACTAGCCCGGTCAGCCGTGTTATGGGCCGAAAACCCAGACATATATAATGATGATACGTTAGCACAGACATTCTTGAACCTTTCCCCAGACGAGCAGAAATTAGCAGGTGTATACATGATTCAGCACCTCCTCATCAAGTATAGAAACAAACATTCTGATCCAGGTCCCTTACACGAAACGTTAGAAGCACTACTTATGGATAGATGGAGAGGTTTTAGTACCAAGTTAATACAAATAATTCTAGAACAACGACATAAATATAACACCTTTATAAGCTCTGAATATGTTCCCGCTCCGCCTCCAGAAAGGAAAACGTATCACATGCAATGCGGTAGTGGCATTGAAAGTCAGAACCCCTTACGAGAAGTACACCCAGTTATGGGTGCGGATCAAGTCTTGAAACGTGTGTATGTTCACACACCATTGACTAAGTTAGAACTGTTAGAAATGAAGAAACTAGTTCCATGCCATGATAAAGACCCTGCAGGTTTTCACAGAGAGCTTAAAGACATGTTGTTAATGGGGGATTACACGTATGATGATATTATGAAAATGTTAAAAGTACTGTTGCCCACGGGCATTTACGAGAAATTAAAGGAAAAGGATTGGGAAGTGGGGGAGGCAAAGATAGCATGGGCAGAAATAGAAGACGAAGAAAGCAAACGAATCCCAGGGTTAGGCCTTGGGGACAAGACTAAAGCATTACCAGGTTTAATAGTACAGGTTTTGCCAAGATTATTGACAACTAGAAAGGAAGATTGGGACGCAATCTCGTCCTGTAAACAGAAACATGATGAAGATACTAGTGACTTCTATTCAAGATTCGAGAAATGTTTCATTATAAATAGTGGCCTACAACCAAGTAGCGAGTCATATCCACACCTTTTTGTATCAAAACTAGTCGAGAACTCCCTACCATTAGTTAAAAATAGAGTGTACAAGGTTGAAAGTACTTGGCAGGCAAATACGCCATCCCAGATGTTACAAATGTTTCAATATCACCAGAACAGAATTAGGGAAGAACAAGATCAGGAACAAAAGCGTATGAAAGATACGAAAATGAAAATGTTAGTAGCTCAGACGGTTCCAGCCGACGGTCAGAGAAAGGGTGGGACCCAGACAAGTCACACTACAGTTTCCGTTAAAGGGACATGTAATTACTGTAAACAGCCAGGTCACTATGTACATGAATGCCCAGTCCTGAAACATAACATTTTAACAGGTAAAACTAAAGAAAGACCGCATCCGTCTAGACAAGATCAGGTCCAGCAACAGACTTCACAAAATGTACAGCCAATACAGAATACACAGCCTATGCATGCTCCATCCCATACAGTACAGACAGTAGCAGTACCACAGCCACAGCCCATTGCCGCGACTCAGCAAGTTTCACAACAGATGTACCAGTATGCTCAATCTGCATATCCAGATTACCCCCGATATACATGAAACAGCCTAGAGAGGGAAGGTGGTTTGCCTCTTATTGAAATTCCTGTAGATCAAGAAGGTCCTTATGTACACAGTCACGTATTGGGAAAAGATAGAAAGTTTTTAATTGATACAGGGGCAAGCCGCACCACTATCAGTCATAATGAAGTTCCAGGGGCACCCCTCTCAGGCTCACAGAATGTTTCCCTTGGTTTTTCAGGACAGCCTATTGTAAATGAAGTATCGGAACCAGTACCGTTGGCTGTGGGTCCATTATCACGAGTTACAGATTTATTACTTACGAACTCATGCCCAGAAAATCTGTTAGGAATTAAAACACTGAAGGCTCTAGGAGCTATAATTTGCTGTTCCCCGGAGGGAGTTCGACTCTTTCTACGGGATTTCAAGGGTCATTATGTTTTACGAGATTTTGATGTCAGATTGAAAAATGTACCAGATCACCTATGGGCAAAAGGCCCAGCTGATGTAGGTTGCATGCATATCACTCCATATCGTGTTACACTCAAGACAGGAGTTGTTCTACCCAGAATCAGACAATACAAGTTACCACCCGATGCTGTAGTGGCTTTACTGAAAATCATTGAAGAGCTTATTGCCCAGGGAGTGGTCGTAGAGACCGACTCTAATATCTGTAATTCACCCATCATTCCAATTCTTAAACGTACAGACCGCAATGCACCGCCAGTATATCGGCTGGTGATTGATCTTCGAGAATTAAATAAATGCATTCTACCACAGTACCCTGTGGTCCCCGATATCTCTTCCCTATTGACTGCTATTGATTCAGAAGCAACGTTCTTTACTGTAATTGACCTCAAGAACGCTTTCTTCAGTGTACCTATTGATCCGGAGAGCCAATATCTCTTCGGATTCAGTTTAAATGGACGAAGTTTCAAATTTTCCCGCGCACCTCAAGGATTCACAGAAAGCCCCAGCATCTATAGTCAAGCACTGAAAAAACAACTAGATTGTATTCAAATGCCAGTTAACACCGCTTTACTGCAATACGTCGATGATCTACTGATCACCGCACGAAGTGAGTCCGAATGTGAACAAGCATCACTGACAGTTTTACACTTTCTGGCCGACAAGGGACACAAGGTGTCTCCTTCGAAGCTACAATTCTGTGTTCAGCAAGTTGTATACTTGGGTCACTTGCTGTCCAAAGTGGGGAGACAGCTCACTCCCGATCGCATTCAGTTAATTGTAAATATGCCACGACCACAGACACAAAAAGAAGTGCGGGCCTTTATAGGCCTCACCTCGTACTGCAGACAATGGATTCCTCAATATGCATTTCTAGCTAAACCACTCACCCAGTTAACGACACAGGAGGCAGCAACTTCGCCTGTCCTCCCTTGGACTCAGGAACACACACAAGCCTTTGAGGAATTAAAGAAAGCATTATGCCAAGCACCAGTTTTAGCGACACCATGTTACAATAAACCGTTTACTCTTTTTGTTACAGAACGTGATGGTACAGCATTGTCTGTCCTCACTCAAGATCAAGCAGGTTCACATAAGCCTTGCGCTTATTTTTCAAGTACATTGGACTCAGTAGCCCAGGCACTCCCTGCGTGCTTAAAGTCAGTAGCAGCAACAGCGCTAGCAATCAGACAAAGTGATTCAATTGTTCTAGGCCATCAGTTAACAGTACAAGTTCCACATTCTGTAGAGGTTCTGTTAAACAGAACCCAGACTCAACACTTGACTATAGCACGATTAACAGGTTACGAATTGACACTATTCCAGCCACACATAGAAATCAGACGCTGCAGTATCCTGAACCCAGCAACACTGTTACCTACAGCTATGACAGATCCAGCTCCGCATGATTGCATAGAGATCATTAATACAGTAACAAAGCCCCGACGAGACTTAACAGATGTTCCATTGACAAATCCTGACCTGACACTTTATGTGGATGGTTCATGTATGAGAACAAGTACAGGAGAATTAGTGGCCGCGTATGCCGTGACCACTGAAACTGAAGTTAAAGAAACACATCGTATTGATACACTGTCTGCTCAAGCAGCAGAGCTCATCGCTCTGACCCGAGCCTGTATTCTAGCCAAGAACAGAAATGTCAACATATACACTGATTCCCGTTATGCGTTCGGAGTTGTACACGACTTCGGCATGCTGTGGCAAGAACGAGGTTTCCTGACCTCTCATGGTGCCAAAATACAACATGGTCCCCTCATTCAAGCACTATTAGAAGCAATACATCTGCCTTCAGCCATATCCGTCATGAAGTGTAAAGCACATACTAAAGTCACAGATTCTGTTTCCCAGGGTAACGACCTGGCAGACCAGACAGCAAAACTTACAGCGCTGACTCGCACTCCGACAACTGACATGACAAAGACAATAGGACCGACAAATTGCATGACAGTCAGGGATCCCGCACTAGATGTTATCGATATTCAGACACATGCTACTCCAGAAGAAATAAAGAAATGGATCGAACTAGGAGGGATCCAGACAGATCAAGGTTGGATGACGAAGGGAAAATCTACATGGTTTCTCCCTGACTCTATGGTTCAAGTCATGATAAATACAGCACATAGCCCAGCACACCTAGGAGAGAAAGCGATGTTAGACAGTTTACAAAATCTTTGGAACAATAAGCACTTACGAGCAGCCGCAAAACAGAAAGTGCGTACTTGCATGATCTGTTGTCAGTTCAATCCAGGTAAAAGCGTCCCTGTAGAGCAAGGTGGATTTCATCCTCCCGATCACCCTTTTGAAGTCCTCCAGATGGATTATATCCAGATGGACCGTTGTCGAGGATTTAAATATGTTCTCGTAGTTGTCTGTGCTCTGTCCCGCTGGACCGAAGCATACCCAGTTCCAGATTACACTGCTCCGACCACTGCCAAGCAGCTGGTTCGTGAATTCTTCCCACGATACGGTTTGCCTCGTGTCGTGTACTCAGATAACGGTCAGCCATTCTCGTCTGCATTAATGAAAGAAGTTTCCTTATTACAGGGATACCAGTGGAAGTTCCATTGTGTCCGACATCCCGAAGCAGCAGGCCTTGTAGAAAGGCATAACCAGACACTAAAGATCCGCCTTGCCAAAATATGTCAGGAGAAAGGGGTCGACTGGATAGTCGCCCTGCCAGTGGCACTATTCTACATGAGAATGGTTGCCCATTCGAGATCAGGGCTATCTCCGTACGAGGTGGTCTTTGGCAGACCACCGAATATGTGGGGGACGCCCATTCCGAAAAAGATTACTGATGTTGATTGTAACATGTTGACAGATTACCTTGCCTCCTTGATGTCTGCACTCCAATCATGTCGTTCACAGGTTGCCGCAGCCTTCCCTGACAACACTGATGTAAAGCCACACGACGTCCGTCCTGGCGACCTTGTGTTCGTCCGCAACTTCGACAGAAAGAGTCCGCTGGAGCCCCGCTGGAAGTCCCCGAAGATCGTTCTTCTCACCACAAGGACGGCCGTGAAAATCGAAGGAAGAAAGGGGTGGGTTCACACGAGTCATATAAAAAAATTCTCTGGACTGAAACCTGATCGAGACTCGTCCACCCCCACCAAAGACTGTGTCGAGCTAAAAGACTTTACCGAATCTGAACGAGAAAGAACTCCTCAAGAAAATTATCGCATGAAACTCCGATCTAGCAAGTCAGACAGTTTAATTGTTTAAGTCCTCCCCTAGGTGAATCGGTTAAATAGTTTCTGACATGTATCCCCTAGATCGAGATAGAGAGAGAGAAGCCAAGAAACGTACATATTGTAAATCACTTCGTAGTCACTGTATAGTGACACTATTAATCATGTTTATTCTCAGTATTCTAATCATTGTTGCTAGCATCCTGTTACCTATCTATTACCCTATTTTCAAGCGTGAACAATCTACTTACAATGTCTCTGCTGAACACACTTTCAGTAAGTTACCTCCACACGAACTTTCCTACAGACTTGCGCTGCGCAACAATACATTCATTAGTATGCTACATCATTCTCATCAAACTAACAATGCTACAGACTGCTGGATATGTGGCCGACTCCCTCCCTTCCAGAATTTCAAGGGAGCTCTGCCCCTCTTTCCGTACCCGTTCACTCACAATGGCTCCTGCGGAGCATGGTTTAAAATAATTAATTCCTTAGATCCTGATATTGCTGTTTTCGATGGGGACTGGGTTTGGGGAAACCTGAACTTGGTCCTGCTCGACGTCTGTTACCCTGATAAGGAAGGACTCCCCACTAGAATAGGAACTGATCTAGAAAATGAAGTGTATGGATTAGGTAATTATACAATTAGCCTTATGATTCTTACTGTTGAATCCGAAGACACACCTGTTATACCCACTATGTCAGTATTGCCAGTCACTGGTGCATTATGTATCAAGAAGAAAGGTTCAGTGCGCTTAGGTCATAGTAAATGCACTACTGTGGTCGAATTCAGTGATCATGGAAAATCGTCCTTTAAAGCTATTAGTCATTCTTACTTTGTTTGTGGTCACACCGCATACATACGTCTACCTCCAGATTGGGATGGTACCTGTTACATTGCGTTCCTTCTGCCACCTGTTTTCCTAGCTCCCCCTGATTACCATAGAAATACTAATCTAGTAAAGAATAGACACAGAAGAGATATCCCACTTGTCGACTACACAGAAACGGCATGGGAACAGTACACCGATTTTAATAAAGGATTCTTTTTCTTTTTAGGACCTGTTCAGAATAGTAAATTAATACGCAGATTAACTAGAACACTTGAAGCAGTAGTGAATGAAACTGCCTCCGCCTTAGGTAACTTAACAGAAGAGCAGTCCGCCATGCGGGTTGTTGTCCTTCAGAATCGTCTTGTTATTGACGTCATCTTGGCAGATAGAGGTGGAGCCTGTAAGGTCATCGGGTCAAGTTGCTGTGTTTTCATACCACAAAACGCACCATCTGTATATCAAGCTATTACACGTCTCCATAAAATTGCTAATCAGATACATCAGAATCCAGGCACCTGGACTTGGTCCGGTTGGTTCTGGACAACGTTAACAGCTTGGGGATGGAAGATCCTATCCTTCCTAGGCATTGGCCTAGTCCTAGTATTCAGTTGCTGCCTGTGCCTGCAGTGTGGGCCAGCGATTTGTGGACTGTGTGCCACGTCATGTATTGAACATTCCAGTTTTCTCTCAAAACGTAAGCGAAAGAAAGAAGAACAAATGATGTTACAAGAACAAACTGATCGATTCATGAGGATCGATATATCATGAAGGGTCCGTAGGGAACAAGGAGGGAATGAGGAAATATATATTTTTGGTCATGTTATGTTCCCTAGCGCGTACCCCACCGACTCCATGTACCAGCTTAAAGTGCATGTAACTTCCCTCCTGTACCAGCTATGAAGACGCAAATACATTTGCGTCCAACGTTAACTTGTCCTTTTTCAGATCCATCCTGAATGGATTATATAGTCCGTTCTTAAGTATGCTATGCCAACGTCTTTTTGTAATGTACTTTACATGTTTTTCCTGCTCTGACAGAGTAGGCCCTGAATTTCTGCCATCGAGCCATTTTTCTGGCTTCTGACTCTAAAATCCTCAGCCCCGGCTGCCTCTGTACCCGTGAACTCTGACTTACTTTCAGCGCGGCCCCTCGCGCTCAGCTCAGCCTGCTTTCTGCCAAGACTGACTATAACCTTCGAGTTATCTGTTCCGCTCCTCGAGAAATACATTCCTGCCTACTAGCTTCTGTAAACATCCTCTCCAGCTGCAGAGCCAAAGGGCCGACCTGTCTCAATGCAAGTAATTCATAGCCTCTGTTACCATGCTTCCATGGAAGGCCTCGTGCCCCCACGCTTCTCATACAGACACTTAGGCGCTTATACACGCATCCACAGTTAGCATAGAATAGCTTCTGCCCTAGAGACCTTTCTGCCCAGATAGTATGGTTCCTAAACATCAGATATCAGATACGATAAAAGTACAAGCTGATCTGACATGCCAGACTTCTGTCTCTTTCCGTCAGTATGAATGTCAAGTCCCCTGCACCCCGTCAATCACACGTCATGCAGTTGCGCACGCATCTAAGCTTCCGATTTCTGCTGACATTGCAACAATTCTGTTAGCACCACCCCTTGGTGCCACCCACTTGCGTCACCTATCAGTGACGTTTCTAGCACACACCTCCAGTTCACGCCTAGTTCACGCCTCTTGATTACGTACTAGTAACACGTGCATACTGTTATCTTGTCTTCCCTCAGCTGTTACGCCTCTTACACTACTTCCTATGGTATAAATCAAGTATATAAGCTATGTAATGTCAAAAAAGTTTGCTCTATCCCTTCTGACACCCCTGTGGTGGTCAGAACATGATATCCTGGTCTTGACCATTCCTTTATGAGGAATAAAACCCTTAGAAACTCTAACACCACGGACTCTGTCTTTTTTCATCCGATCTGAGTTATTATTGATTAAGTACTTACCTGCATAGAAATTAAGAGAGTAAATTAAATATTTACGTCACTCTTTCAAACCTCTTGGCTGACAAGGCTAGCCAACGTTTGTACTTTGGAACATGTTCATCATCAAAAGGAAAGAATGCTTGGCCTGCCAGCGCCTTTTTGTAGCGTGGATCCAGAATAGTAGCACAAATGTAATGCTGTTCTGAGTGGATAATTTTAAGACGCTCATCACCACGTAGGCGCTCTAATAATTTCTCCGCCAAAACAAAAGGGTCTTTGTTTTTTTCATCTTTTTGAAACACAGAACACACCCCCTTCAGTTGGTGCTCCAGCATGTACAACAATGGGATAGCTTTTCCCAAATTACAGTCCTCCTTGCTGACTGCACGCGTGAAGACCTCAAAAGGACGAAGCATGCGTGTCAGGCTTTTAACTATGTGCCATTGCTCCGCACCCATCCTCAGGTCCTTCTGAGCTGTACCCTGTGTTAAGAAATATTGATCGAGTACCGTATCCTGCTCATACAGACGCTCAAGCATGTAGAAGGTTGAGTTCCAACGTGTTACCACCTCCTGGATGAGTGCTTTCACTGGCATTTGACGGTCATGTAGCAGGCTCCTCAGATGCTTCCGGGCCTTAAAAGAATGGCTGAAATGGTTGCACATTTTTCGGCAGGTCTCCACTACCTCGTACGCTGGACTCTCTTTATCACTCAAGAATTTTTTGACAACCAGGTTTATACAGTGCGCCAAACACGGCACTCTGAAATAGTGACCCAGCTCCATGGCCTTAACTACATTGGCGCCATTATCCGTGGAAACATAACCAATCTGGGTTTTTTTTGGGGACAGCCAGTCAAGGACCTTTGTGTTAAACTCATCCAAAATGTTTTGTGCTGTGTGACGTTTCTCCAAACCAAACATGGCTAGTGTTGCATGTTTCCGAGCAGCTTTGAAAACTTGGTCCGGGTCAACACCTGCGTTTAGCTTTGCTTTAACCCCTGAAAAAGAGACCCAGTGTGCAGTGATGCACATGTAATCAGCGCCTGCGCCACTGGTCCACATGTCTGTTGTCAGATGTATAGTGTGAACAGCACTCTTCTGCAAAGCTGCCCCAATCACCTCCAGCACATCTTCATGTAGTGCTGGAACCGCAACTCTGGCAAAATAGAACCGGCTAGGAACCTTCCATTTAGGGCAGAGCGCTGCCACTAATTCTAGAAAACCAACCCCTTCTACAAAAGAAAAAGGGAGAAGGTCCAGAGCTAGCATTTTAGCCAGCTTAGTGTTATACAGACGCGTCAGTGGGTGGTTGCGTTCATATTGCGCTTCTGTAAACAACATCTTTTTAATGTTGCCCTGGACCAAGCATTTACGGGATGATGATGATATCTTCGACCCAGTTACGCTCGCTGATGAACTTTTGCGCATTGGTGTCTCACTCTCTCCCACACTCTTAGTGTGGCTCACATGGGGTGTGCTGCTGACAGGGGTACTGGGTGTAAGTTAAGTGTTTGACACGTCTTCTTCCTCCTCGTCATCATCAGATGAAACAGCATTACGTGCAATTCGGGCTTCCTTGATCGCCTGTAGGTGCGCAAACCATTGGACAGCGTGCTTTCTTTCAAGATGACCTCTCTGGCCTCCGGTACCATAGTTGGAACCAAACTTACCACGACTAACTGCCAACTTACAAATGCTACAAATGGCGAGGTTTTCCTTTTTTGTGGAAACACTAAAGAAGTCCCAAACTGCGGACTTGAAATGTCTTTGGGGGCCGGAGGAGGCGGCGATACTGGTGGTGGTGGTCCTCCTGATAATGCCAGATGAAGTGGAGGATGTGGATTGCCGAACTTCAGTACGTTTTGCACTTTCACCACCACTAATTGAGGTCGAGGTGGATGGAGGTCCCTTCTGGCGACTAAGAAATATGGAAGCGGTAGGTGTTGGTGTACTAGTTAACTCCAATGATTGTGGTGTTTCTTCCATTGCCTCCTCGTCGACAACATCATCACGCGCAGCAGCTTCTCGGGCTAGGGTCAATATGTTTTTTTGCTGCATGCCCGCTGGGGCTGCAGTGACCTTTATGATGACTGGCTCGTCGTCGTGAGAGGCTTCATCAGCAGCAGTATCCGTCACTTCTTGTTGAGCCTCATCACACTCCGTAGCTATGAGTTTTTCAACGACCTTCCTTTTACGCTCAGGTACCTTTGTCAGATAATGGTGTGCCTCACTCTCAGACCGCAGTGGTGGTTCCCAAGTTTGATCCATATCATCAGAAAGAGGTGGGCTTGAAGAAGATGTAGACACCCCCTTGATCTTTTCCTTGCTAGGGATGTGGAAGACAATGAATGATCATCAGGAGGAGTGGCTTCCTCAAATGATACCTCGGTTTGATTGTCGATTTCCTGATGTGCCCCTACTTCGGGAGGAACAACTATTGTGGGCACTTGTGACCCTCCATGCACCTCTGCTTGCTCATCTCCTTGCGCTGCCTCTCCTTCCACATGTACTTGGGCTTGTACTTGCACATGTGGTTGTTGTTGCGGCTGTGGTTGTTCAACACTTGTCAGATGAGTTACAACAACCTGTGTTGATTCAGGGACATTGCTGCTACTTTCTTGCGATGAGCCAACATCACTGGTCGATGGTGATTGAAGAAGTACACTGACTGCCTGTGCAGCACTCAAGGGCTTTGACTTAAGTTGGCGTGGTGGTGGTGGTGGAGGCACTGAGCCCAATGGAGCGGGGGTGCTGCTCCCAGCTTGGTCCCCAGCAGATCCCGCTGCTGCTGCAGGCGTACTTTTTTTTTTACTCCCAAAAAACGCGGCGGCCGGCACACCAGCCTCCTTGGTAACTTGCTTCTTCTGCTCCTTACTGGCAACTTTCTTGCTAGAGGAGCTACGGAGAAATTTTTTTGGGGCCATCTTCTTCAGAGCAGGTCAGAACAGCAGGCCGCAGTTGCACGAGTTGCAGAGTTGTCTGTGGCCAGACGTGACGTCGCGTGACGTTATGCTGCACACACACACCGCTGCATGACTTCTTCCTGGCACTGGTGGTTCTCTTGAGTCTTGTGCACCTAAAAGCAATGGAAGACAGAGGAACATCAGTTCAGTTATACACCCCAAAAAAATCGAAAAAAAACAGAAAAATCAGCACAATCCCATGCCCTCCATGATGTTTTAAATTCAAGACACCCCACAGAAAGTCTAGGCACATGTACCACTCACTACCCCTGGTGAAAAGGCCACAACAGGCCAAAAAAATGAAAATCACAGAAAAATCAGCACAATCCCAAGCCATCCAGCCCCTCCATGATGTTTAAATTCAAGACAACCCACAGAAAGACTAGGCACATGCACTACTCACTACCCCTGGGCATAATGGATGAAAGCTAGGCAAAATGGGTGCAGGCCTGAGAACACTGCCTGCATTCAAAATGGCCCCTCCCTCCCAGCACATGGCCAGGGCCTGTAGCAGCATTCAAAATGGCCGCCACCCACATGGCCTGTCCCCATGAACACCCCAAAAAATCGAAAATCACAGAAAAATCAGCACAATCCCAAGCCATCCAGCCCCTCCATGATGTTTAAATTCAAAACACCCCACAGAAAGACTCAGTGCACCCACCACTGAGTACCCCTGGGCAAAAGGCCCCAAAACAGCCCAAAAATCGAAAATTCCAAAATTGTAGTTGCGGCAACTGTAATGCCCCAAACAAACTTACTTGTGAAATTTCTAATCCAAAAGTGATCCAAAGAAAGTCAAAAAGGACTCAAATCCAAATATCCAGCAGCATCCACAAAAAGTGATCCTTCCAGCTCCAGATCCAAATGAAAAGTGACCAGGAGATGGACAAAGCACTGGGAGGAGCCTGCTGGACAGGAACAGGAAGTTGAAGACTGTGGGGCACTGCCTTCCTCCCAAACCCCCTTTCCCCAAAATGGACTCCTCGCAAAAAAAGTGCAGGCAAATGTCAACCTGAGGAGTTATTCAGATAAAAATCATCATTTCCAGAAGGTTTATGCTGCTTGCTGGTGGATTTCTTGTGCAGAATTGCAAATTTTGTATTTTCGCGAGTGCGAGATTGTTGCTGCTCGCCGCATCTCCAAGCTCGCAATTGCGAAGTACCGCGATACGTGATCACGGCGTACTCGCGTTGACAAACTCTCGCTGTGCAAGTTGGCAAGCCGCGATTACGTAATGGCGCTCGCCAAATTCCCGCGGGATCCCGCAGCAAGATCCAAAATGGCGCAGCACTTGCAAAATATCAAGAAAAACAACTCGGCAACCGCAGCAAGATCCATAATGGCGCAGCACTTGCAAAATATCAAGAAAAACAACTCGGCAAACGCTGAATGACGGTAAGTAAACGCCGCGCGCCGCAAAATTTTATCACCAAGTAAAAAACAAATCCGCTGCATGCGAATTTGCGGATTTTCGGTAAATTCGCGAGCGTTCGCGGATTGCGAATTTACTGAAAATCCGCAAAATCCGCGAGCGTAACGGATTTTCCGCCCATGCTTAATAATATTATTGTTGATACCTGGTTGAAATTTTTCAGTAACTGCATACCTAAATCCAGAGCAGGCTCTGCACCGTATTCGTTTTGAATTTGTTTCAGGCTGTCAGGTATTGCCACCATAGACGGAACACCATGTGTTTTAGTGTAGATAGCAGCAAAGACTGTACCCCAAGTGGTGCAGTCTTCTAGATGTGGTGTTATCCCTATTTGTAAACAGATTGTTAGAATTCTATGTTTCTCATAAGGGCTGGTATTAGGAAATACCGCTTCGATTTGAGTAGTTTTTTGAGCTAACCAAAATGGAATTTGTTCACGTTTTGTGGGTAGTTTACCCATGACTGTGTGTAAAGTCTGTGGTGTGATTTTTAGTGTATTTCCCTTGTGAGAGCTTTGTTGTGGAATAACTAATGGTAGTTGGACTAGTCCGCATGACATATTGAACCAATTGTCTATAAATTCTGATTAACTTTTTGAGTTGAGTGAGTAATTCTACGTCTGACATGTCTTCAATGTCAGGATGTGGTGTGTAGCCGGCTAAAATCGGCCATTTTGCTCCTGGTCTACCTAGTGGACCGAGCCTGGTAATGTGATTTAAATGTTTTAGGGCGCCTTTAAATCAGAGCTCATGCTCCTGGCATGTGAGTGGAATTTCAATATCCTCAAAAGGATTATATTCCTCTGGTGGATCATCTTCTTTGTAGAAGTGAAATATTTTATTTACTGGATTTGATTCTGGGAATATTATCTATGAATAGAATACCTCTGTCTGGTAATATTCGTGTGCCTCTATCACAAAAACTGCCACCTCTTGGTGTTATGCCATGTTCTATAAGTTTTAAAGTGATGGCTCTCCTTAAATTTGGAGGAACGATTATAACATTCTCATCAGTTTCATTAAAACCTGTTTGATTAAAAGCTAGTACAGTGCTGTCGCCTGTAGCTCCACTGGTTTGGGTGTTATTGTCCTCAGACATCGTTTAATGAAAATCTGCAGAACAAGATTCAAGAGAACAAAGATAAATGCATGTGAGAAGTTGGCCTGGCATAATCTGACCACTATTCTAGTGGGCACCTTGCACCAATCCAAACGACCCTTATTGATTATAGGTTTAAAGAAAACCTTTATAGAAAGCTATCCTAGTGGTAGCTGTGGAGAGCAGCCTTCAGGCTAAGCCTTGAAGGAATGTAACGGTACAAAAGGGGGTGGTAACGGACAGAGCATCTGAACCAATCAAACACTCACACCCAGTCAAAAGATCTGGGTTTGATCCATCACCGTTCTTTAGCCCACTCTGCCACCCCACTTCAGACATGGCTATATGCAAATCAGTCTGACCCTGTGCCTCATGGGAACAGTCCAGCCCGAACTGCCAAGCCATGCCTTCCCTGAACCGGAAACAAGCTACCGAGGACCGGTTTCTGGCATTCCAGCCTTCTTCAGCCCGGCTTGCTTGAATCCAGTGGCAAAGTGAGCAAGGGACTCACGTCTGAGCATACCCTGCCACACTTATGGCGGCCAAAAGCGGTACAAAAGGGGGTGGTAATGGACAGAGCATCTGAACCAATCAAGCACTCACACCCAGTCAAAAGATCTGGGTTTGATCGATCACTGTTCTTTAGCGCACTCTGCCACCCCAGTTCAGACATGGCTATATGCAAATCAGTTTGACCCTGTGCCTCATGGGAACAGTCCAGCCCGAACTGCCAAGCCATGCCTTCCCTGGACCAGAAACAAGATACAGAGGACCGGTTTCTGGCATTCCAGCAGTCTTCAGCCCGGCTTGCTTGAATCCAGTGGCAAAGTGAGCAAGGGACTTACGTCTGAGCATACCCTGCCACACTTATGGCGGCCAAAAGCGGTACAAAAGGGGGTGGTAATGGACAGAGCATCTGAACTAATCAAACACTCACACCCAGTCAAAAGATCTGGGTTTGATCTATCACCGTTCTTTAGCCCACTCTGCCACCCCAGTTCAGACATGGCTATATGCAAATCAGTCTGACCCTGTGCCTCATGGGAACAGTCCAGCCCGAACTTCCAAGCCATGCCTTCCCTGGACCGGAAACAAGCTACAGAGGACTGGTTTCTGGCATTCCAGCCTTCTTCAGTCCGGCTTGCTTGAATCCAGTGGCAAAGTGAGCAAGGGACTCACGTCTGAGCATACCCTGCCACACTTATGGCGGACAGAAGCGGTACAAAAGGGGGTGGTAATGGACAGAGCATCTGAACCAATCAAACACTCACACCCAGTCAAAAGATCTGGGTTTGATCGATCACCGTTCTTTAGCCCACTCTGCCACCCCAGTTCAGACATGGCTGTATGCAAATCAGTCTGACCCTGTGCCTCAAGGGAACAGTCCAGCCCAAACTGCCAAGCCATGCCTTCCCTGGACCGGAAACAAGCTACCGAGGACCGGTTTCTGGCATTCCAGCCGTCTTCAGCCCGGCTTGCTTGAATCCAGTGGCAAAGTGAGCAAGGGAATCACCTCTGAGCATACCCTACCACACTTATGGCGGCCAAAAGCGGTACAAAAGGGGGTGGTAATGGACAGAGCATCTGAACCAATCAATCACTCACACCCAGTCAAAAGATCTGGGTTTGATCCATCACCGTTCTTTAGCCCACTCTGCCACCCCAGTTCAGACATGGCTATATGCAAATCAGTCTGACCCTGTGCCTCATGGGAACAGTCCAGCCCGAACTGCTAAGCCATGCCTTCCATGGACCGGAAACAAGCTACCGAGGACCGGTTTCTGGCATTTCAGCTGTCTTCAGCCCGGCTTGCTTGAATCCAGTGGCGAAGTGAGCAATGGACTCACGTCTCAGCATACCCTGCCACACTTATGGTGGCCAAAAGCTGTACAAAAGGGGGTGGTAATGGACAGAGCATCTGAACCAATCAAACACTCACACCCAGTCAAAAGATCTGGGTTTGATCCATCACCATTCTTTAGCCCACTCTGCCACCCCAGTTCAGACATGGCTATATGCAAATCAGTCTGACCCTGTGCCTCATGGGAACAGTCCAGCCCGAACTGCCAAGCCATGCCTTCCCTGGACCGGAAACACGCTACCAAGGACCAGTTTCTGGCATTCCAGCCGTCTTCAGCCCGGATTGCTTGAATCCAGTGGCAAAATGAGCAAGGTACTTATGTCTGAGCATATCCTGCCACACTAATGGCGGCCATCAGGATTCAAGCAAGCCGGGCTGAAGATGGCTGTAATGCCAGGAACCGGTCCCCGGAAGCTTGTTTCCTTTCCAGTAAAAGAATTGGCTTGGTAGTTTGGTCTGCCCTGTTCCCATGATGCACTGGGCCAGGGACAGACCAATTTGCATGTAGCCAGGTTCTGAGCTGGGATGGTGCAGTGAGCTAAAAAACGGTGATGGATCAAGCCCTGATCTGTTGACTGGAGATGAGTGTTCTGCTTAATTCAGATACCCTGTCCATCACCACCGCCTTTTCTGAATCGTTTTGTCCACCATAAGCGTGGTAGGATATGCTTGGACATGAGTCCCTTGCTCACTGCACCATCAGGATTCAAGCAAGCCGGGCCGAAGACGGCTGTAATGCCAGAAACCGGTCCCCGGAAGCTTGTTTCCTTTCCAGTAAAAGAATTGGCTTGGTAGTTTGGTCTGCCCTGTTCCCATGATGCACTGGGCCAGGGACAGGATAATTTGCATGTAGCCAGGTTCTGAGCTGGGATGGTGCAGTGAGCTAAAAAACGGTGATGGATCAAGGCCTGATCTGTTGACTTGGTACGAGTGTTCTGCTTAATTCAGATACTCTGTCCATCACCACCCCCTTTTCTGAATAGTTTTGTCCACCATAAGCGTGGTAGGGTATGCTCAGACATGAGTCCCTTGCTCACTGCACCATCAGGATTCAAGCAAGCCCGGCCGAAGACGGCTGTAATGCCAGAAACCGGTCCCCAGAAGCTTGTTTCCTTTCCAGTAAAAGAATTGGCTTGGTAGTTTGGTCTGATCTGTTCCCATGATGCACTGGGCCAGGGACAGACTAATTTGCATGTACTCAGGTTCGGAGCTGGGATGGTGCAGTGAGCTAAAAAACGGTGATGGATCAAGCCCTGATCTGTAGCCTGGGTATGAGTGTTCTGCTTAATTCAGATACTCTGTCCATCACCACCCCCTTTTCTGAATCGTTTTGTCCACCATAAGCGTGGTAGGGTATGCTCAGACATGAGTCCCTTGCTCACTGCACCATCAGGATTCAAGCAAGCCAGGCCAAAGACGGCTGTAATGCCAGAAACCGGTCCCCGGAAGCTTGTTTCCTTTCCAGTAAAAGAATTGGCTTGGTAGTTTGGTCAGCCCTGTTCCCATGATGCACTGGGCCAGGGACAGACTAATTTGCATGTAGCCAGGTTCTGAGCTGGGATGGTGCAGTGAGCTAAAAAACGGTGATGGATCAAGCCCTGATCTGTTGACTGGGTACGAGTGTTCTGCTTAATTCAGATACTCTGTCCATCACCAACCCCCTTTTCTGAATCGTTTTGTCCACCATAAGCGTGGTAGGGTATGCTCAGACATGAGTCCCTTGCTCACTGCACCATCAGGATTCAAGCAAGCCAGGCCGAAGACGGCTGTAATGCCCGACACCGGTCCCCGGAAACTTGTTTCCTTTCCAGTAAAAGAATTGGCTTGGCAGTTTGGTCTGCCCTGTTCCCATGATGCACTGGGCCAGGGACAGACTAATTTTCATGTAGCCAGGTTCTGAGCTGGGATGGTGCAGTGAGCTAAAAAACGGTGATGGATCAAGCCCTGATCTGTTGACTGGGTACGAGTGTTCTGCTTAATTCAGATACTCTGTCCATCACCACCCCCTTTTCTGAATCGTTTTGTCCACCATAAGCGTGGTAGGGTATGCTCAGACATGAGTCCCTTGCTCACTGCACCATCAGGATTCAAGCAAGCCGGGCCGAAGACAGCTGTAATACCAGCAACCGGCCCCCAGAAGCTTGTTTCCTTTCCAGTAAAAGAATTGGCTTGGTAGTTTGGTCTGCCCTGTTCTCATGATGCACTGGGCCAGGGACAGACTAATTTGCATGTAGCCAGGTTCTGAGCTGGGATGGTGCAGTGAGCTAAAAAACGGTGATGGATCAAGGCCTGATCTGTTGACTGGGTACGAGTGTTCTGCTTAATTCAGATACTCTGTCCATCACCACCCCCTTTTCTGAATAGTTTTGTCCACCATAAGCGTGGTAGGGTATGCTCAGACATGAGTCCCTTGCTCACTGCACCATCAGGATTCAAGCAAGCCCGGCCGAAGACGGCTGTAATGCCAGAAACCGGTCCCCAGAAGCTTGTTTCCTTTCCAGTAAAAGAATTGGCTTGGTAGTTTGGTCTGATCTGTTCCCATGATGCACTGGGCCAGGGACAGACTAATTTGCATGTACTCAGGAACTGAGCTGGGATGGTGCAGTGAGCTAAAAAACGGTGATGGATCAAGCCCTGATCTGTAGCCTGGGTATGAGTGTTCTGCTTAATTCAGATACTCTGTCCATCACCACCCCCTTTTCTGAATCGTTTTGTCCACCATAAGCGTGGTAGGGTATGCTCAGACATGAGTCCCTTGCTCACTGCACCATCAGGATTCAAGCAAGCCAGGCCGAAGACGGCTGTAATGCCCGAAACCGGTCCCCGGAAGCTTGCTTCCTTTCCAGTAAAAGAATTGGCTTGGTAGTTTGGTCTGCCCTGTTCCCATGATGCACTGGGCCAGGGACAGACTAATTTGCATGTAGCCAGGTTCTGAGCTGGGATGGTGCAGTGAGCTAAAAAACGGTGATGGATCAAGCCCTGATCTGTTGACTGGGTACGAGTGTTCTGCTTAATTCAGATACTCTGTCCATCACCACCCCCTTTTCTGAATCGTTTTGTCCACCATGAGCGTGGTAGGGTATGCTCAGACATGAGTCCCTTGCTCACTACAGCATCAGGATTCATTCAAGCCGGGCCGAAGACGGCTGTAATGCCAGACACCGGTCCCCGGAAGCTTGTTTCCTTTCCAGTAAAAGAATTGGCTTGGTAGTTTGGTCAGCCCTGTTCCCATGATGCACTGGGCCAGGGACAGACTAATTTGCATGTAGCCAGGTTCTGAGCTGGGATGGTGCAGTGAGCTAAAAAACGGTGATGGATCAAGCCCTGATCTGTTGACTGGGTACGAGTGTTCTGCTTAATTCAGATACTCTGTCCATCACCAACCCCCTTTTCTGAATCGTTGTGTCCACCATAAGCGTGGTAGGGTATGCTCAGACATGAGTCCCTTGCTCACTGCACCATCAGGATTCAAGCAAACCAGGCCGAAGACTGCTGTAATGCCAGACACCGGTCCCCGGAAGCTTGTTTCCTTTCCAGTAAAAGAATTGGCTTGGTAGTTTGGTCTGCCCTGTTCCCATGATGCACTGGGCCAGGGACAGACTAATTTTCATGTAGCCAGGTTCTGAGCTGGGATGGTGCAGTGAGCTAAAAAACGGTGATGGATCAAGCCCTGATCTGTTGACTGGGTACGAGTGTTCTGCTTAATTCAGATACTCTGTCCATCACCACCCCCTTTTCTGAATCGTTTTGTCCACCATAAGCGTGGTAGGGTATGCTCAGACATGAGTCCCTTGCTCACTGCACCATCAGGATTCAAGCAAGCCGGGCCGAAGACAGCTGTAATACCAGAAACCGGCCCCCGGAAGCTTGTTTCCTTTCCAGTAAAAGAATTGGCTTGGTAGTTTGGTCTGCCCTGTACTCATGATGCACTGGGCCAGGGACAGACTAATTTGCATGTAGCCAGGTTCTGTGTTGGGATGGTGCAGTGAGCTAAAAAACGGTGATGGATCAAGCCCTGATCTGTTGACTGGGTACGAGTGTTCTGCTTAATTCAGATACTCTGTCCATCACCACCCCCTTTTCTGAATCGTTTTGTCCACCATAAGAGTGGTAGGGTATGCTCAGACACGAGTCCCTTGCTCACTGCACCATCAGGATTCAAGCAAGCCGGGCCGAAGACGGCTGTAATGCCAGAAACCGGTCCCCGGAAGCTTGTTTCCTTTCCAGTAAAAGAATTGGCTTGGTAGTTTGGTCTGCCCTGTTCCCATGATGCACTGGGCCAGGGACAGGCTAATTTGCATGTAGCCAGGTTCTGAGCTGGGATGGTGCAGTGAGCTAAAAAACGGTGATGGATCAAGGCCTGATCTGTTGACTTGGTACGAGTGTTCTGCTTAATTCAGATACTCTGTCCATCACCACCCCCTTTTCTGAATAGTTTTGTCCACCATAAGCGTGGTAGGGTATGCTCAGACATGAGTCCCTTGCTCACTGCACCATCAGGATTCATGCAAGCCCGGCCGAAGACGGCTGTAATGCCAGAAACCGGTCCCCAGAAGCTTGTTTCCTTTCCAGTAAAAGAATTGGCTTGGTAGTTTGGTCTGATCTGTTCCCATGATGCACTGGGCCAGGGACAGACTAATTTGCATGTACTCAGGTTCTGAGCTGGGATGGTGCAGTGAGCTAAAAAACGGTGATGGATCAAGCCCTGATCTGTAGCCTGGGTATGAGTGTTCTGCTTAATTCAGATACTCTGTCCATCACCACCCCCTTTTCTGAATCGTTTTGTCCACCATAAGCGTGGTAGGGTATGCTCAGACATGAGTCCCTTGCTCACTGCACCATCAGGATTCAAGCAAGCCAGGCCGAAGACGGCTGTAATGCCAGAAACCGGTCCCCGGAAGCTTGTTTCCTTTCCAGTAAAAGAATTGGCTTGGTAGTTTGGTCAGCCCTGTTCCCATGATGCACTGGGCCAGGGACAGACTAATTTGCATGTAGCCAGGTTCTGAGCTGGGATGGTGCAGTGAGCTAAAAAACGGTGATGGATCAAGCCCCGATCTGTTGACTGGGTACGAGTGTTCTGCTTAATTCAGATACTCTGTCCATCACCAACCCCCTTTTCTGAATCGTTTTGTCCACCATAAGCGTGGTAGGGTATGCTCAGACATGAGTCCCTTGCTCACTGCACCATCAGGATTCAAGCAAGCCAGGCCGAAGACGGCTGTAATGCCCGACACCGGTCCCCGGAAACTTGTTTCCTTTCCAGTAAAAGAATTGGCTTGGCAGTTTGGTCTGCCCTGTTCCCATGATGCACTGGGCCAGGGACAGACTAATTTTCATGTAGCCAGGTTCTGAGCTGGGATGGTGCAGTGAGCTAAAAAACGGTGATGGATCAAGCCCTGATCTGTTGACTGGGTACGAGTGTTCTGCTTAATTCAGATACTCTGTCCATCACCACCCCCTTTTCTGAATCGTTTTGTCCACCATAAGCGTGGTAGGGTATGCTCAGACATGAGTCCGTTGCTCACTGCACCATCAGGATTCAAGCAAGCCGGGCCGAAGACAGCTGTAATACCAGAAACCGGCCCCCAGAAGCTTGTTTCCTTTCCAGTAAAAGAATTGGCTTTGTAGTTTGGTCTGCCCTGTTCTCATGATGCACTGGGCCAGGGACAGACTAATTTGCATGTAGCCAGGTTCTGAGCTGGGATGGTGCAGTGAGCTAAAAAACGGTGATGGATCAAGGCCTGATCTGTTGACTGGGTACGAGTGTTCTGCTTAATTCAGATACTCTGTCCATCACCACCCCCTTTTCTGAATAGTTTTGTCCACCATAAGCGTGGTAGGGTATGCTCAGACATGAGTCCCTTGCTCACTGCACCATCAGGATTCAAGCAAGCCCGGCCGAAGACGGCTGTAATGCCAGAAACCGGTCCCCAGAAGCTTGTTTCCTTTCCAGTAAAAGAATTGGCTTGGTAGTTTGGTCTGATCTGTTCCCATGATGCACTGGGCCAGGGACAGACTAATTTGCATGTACTCAGGAACTGAGCTGGGATGGTGCAGTGAGCTAAAAAACGGTGATGGATCAAGCCCTGATCTGTAGCCTGGGTATGAGTGTTCTGCTTAATTCAGATACTCTGTCCATCACCACCCCCTTTTCTGAATCGTTTTGTCCACCATAAGCGTGGTAGGGTATGCTCAGACATGAGTCCCTTGCTCACTGCACCATCAGGATTCAAGCAAGCCAGGCCGAAGACGGCTGTAATGCCCGAAACCGGTCCCCGGAAGCTTGCTTCCTTTCCAGTAAAAGAATTGGCTTGGTAGTTTGGTCTGCCCTGTTCCCATGATGCACTGGGCCAGGGACAGACTAATTTGCATGTAGCCAGGTTCTGAGCTGGGATGGTGCAGTGAGCTAAAAAACGGTGATGGATCAAGCCCTGAACTGTTGACTGGGTACGAGTGTTCTGCTTAATTCAGATACTCTGTCCATCACCACCCCCTTTTCTGAATCGTTTTGTCCACCATGAGCGTGGTAGGGTATGCTCAGACATGAGTCCCTTGCTCACTACAGCATCAGGATTCATTCAAGCCGGGCCGAAGACGGCTGTAATGCCAGACACCGGTCCCCGGAAGCTTGTTTCCTTTCCAGTAAAAGAATTGGCTTGGTAGTTTGGTCAGCCCTGTTCCCATGATGCACTGGGCCAGGGACAGACTAATTTGCATGTAGCCAGGTTCTGAGCTGGGATGGTGCAGTGAGCTAAAAAACGGTGATGGATCAAGCCCTGATCTGTTGACTGGGTACGAGTGTTCTGCTTAATTCAGATACTCTGTCCATCACCAACCCCCTTTTCTGAATCGTTGTGTCCACCATAAGCGTGGTAGGGTATGCTCAGACATGAGTCCCTTGCTCACTGCACCATCAGGATTCAAGCAAACCAGGCCGAAGACTGCTGTAATGCCAGACACCGGTCCCCGGAAGCTTGTTTCCTTTCCAGTAAAAGAATTGGCTTGGTAGTTTGGTCTGCCCTGTTCCCATGATGCACTGGGCCAGGGACAGACTAATTTTCATGTAGCCAGGTTCTGAGCTGGGATGGTGCAGTGAGCTAAAAAACGGTGATGGATCAAGCCCTGATCTGTTGACTGGGTACGAGTGTTCTGCTTAATTCAGATACTCTGTCCATCACCACCCCCTTTTCTGAATCGTTTTGTCCACCATAAGCGTGGTAGGGTATGCTCAGACATGAGTCCCTTGCTCACTGCACCATCAGGATTCAAGCAAGCCGGGCCGAAGACAGCTGTAATACCAGAAACTGGCCCCCGGAAGCTTGTTTCCTTTCCAGTAAAAGAATTGGCTTGGTAGTTTGGTCTGCCCTGTACTCATGATGCACTGGGCCAGGGACAGACTAATTTGCATGTAGCCAGGTTCTGTGTTGGGATGGTGCAGTGAGCTAAAAAACGGTGATGGATCAAGCCTGATCTGTTGACTGGGTACGAGTGTTCTGCTTAATTCAGATACTCTGTCCATCACCACCCCCTTTTCTGAATCGTTTTGTCCACCATAAGAGTGGTAGGGTATGCTCAGACACGAGTCCCTTGCTCACTGCACCATCAGGATTGAAGCAAGCCGGGCCGAAGATGGCTGTAATGCCAGAAACCGGTCCCCGGAAGCTTGTTTCCTTTCCAGTAAAAGAATTGGCTTGGTAGTTTGGTCTGCCCTGTTCCCATGATGCACTGGGTCAGGGACAGACTAATTTGCATGTAGCCAGGTTCTGAGCTGGGATGGTGCAGTGAGCTAAAAAACGGTGATGGATCAAGCCCTGATCTGTTGACTGGGTACGAGTGTTCTGCTTAATTCAGATACTCTGTCCATCACCACCCCCTTTTCTGAATCGTTTTGTCCACCATAAGCGTGGTAGGGTATGCTCAGACATGAGTCCCTTGCTCACTGCACCATCAGGATTCAAGCAAGCCGGGCCAAAGACAGCTGTAATACCAGAAACCGGCCCCCGGAAGCTTGTTTCCTTTCCAGTAAAAGAATTGGCTTGGTAGTTTGGTCTGCCCTGTTCTCATGATGCACTGGGCCAGGGACAGACTAATTTGCATGTAGCCAGGTTCTGAGCTGGGATGGTGCAGTGAGCTAAAAAAACGGTGATGGATCAAGCCCTGATCTGTTGACTGGGTACGAGTGTTCTGCTTAATTCAGATACTCTGTCCATCACCACCCCCTTTTCTGAATTGTTTTGTCCACCATAAGTGTGGTAGGGTATGCTCAGACATGAGTCCCTTGCTCACTGCACCATCAGGATTCAAGCAAGCCGGGCCGAAGACGGCTGTAATGCCAGAAACCGGTCCCCGGAATCTTGTTTCCTTTCCAGTAAAAGTATTGGCTTGGTAGTTTGGTCTGCCCTGTTGCCATGATGCACTGGGCCAGGGACAGACTAATTTGCATGTAGCCAGGTTCTGAGCTGGGACGGTGCAGTGAGCTAAAAAACGGTGATGGATCAAGCCCTGATCTGTTGACTGGGTACAAGTGTTCTGCTTAATTCAGATACTCTGTCCATCACCACCCCCTTTTCTGAATCATGGGAACAGTCCAGCCCGAACTGCCAAGCCATGTCTTCCCTGGACCGGAAACAAGCTACCGAGGACCGGTTTCTGGCATTCCAGCCGTCTTCAGCCCGGCTTTCTTGAATCCAGTGGCAAAGTGAGCAAGGGACTCACGTCTGAGCATACCCTGCCACACTTATGGCGGCCAAAAGCGGTACAAAAGGGGGTGGTAATGGACAGAGCATCTGAACCAATCAAACACTCACACCCAGTCAAAAGATCTGGGTTTGATCCATCACCGTTCTTTAGCCCACTCTGCCACCCCAGTTCAGACATGGCTATTTTGAAATCAGTCTGTCCCTGTGCCTCATGGGAACAGTCCAGCCCGAACTGCCAAGCCATGCCTTCCCTGGACCGGAAACAAGCTACCGGTCTAGGAAAGACATGGCTTGGTTGTTCGGGCTGGACTGTTCCCATGAGGCACAGGGTCAAGGCTGATTTGCATATAGCCAGTGTCTGACCTAGGGTGGTGTGGAGTGCAAAAAAATGATGGATTTAGGCCCAGATCTTTGTACTGGGGTGAATGTAAGACATTGTTCTTCATTCTGTCCATCAACTGTGTTTTTTGCAATTTTCACCCCGAGTGGGCTGGGTATGCCCAGACGTGAGTTCCAAGCTCTCCACATCACTGGAGTCAAGCTATCCATGCTGAAGAAGGCTGATAGCCAGAAACCGGTCCTTGGATGCTTGATTCCTGTCTAGGAAAGACATGGCTTGGTAGTTCGGGCTGGACTGTTCCCATGAGGCACAGGGTCAAGGCTGATTTGCATATAGCCAGTGTCTGACCTAGGGTGGTGTGGAGTGCAAAAAAACGATGGATTTAGGCCCAGATCTTTGTACTGGGGTGAATGTAAGACATTGTTCTGCATTCTGTCCATCAACTGTGTTTTTTGCAATTTTCACCCCGAGTGGGCTGGGTATGCTTAGACGTGATTCCCAGGCTCTCCACATCACTGGAGTCAAGCTATCCAGGCTGAAGAAGGCTGATAGCCAGATACCGGTCCTTGGATGCTTGATTACGGTCTAGGAAAGATATGGCTGGTAGTTCGGGCTGGACTGTTCCCATGAGTCACAGGGTCATGGCTGATTTGCATATAGCCAGTGTCTGACCTAGTACGGTGTGGAGTGCAAAAAAACGATGGATTTAGGCCCAGATCTTTGTACTGGAGTGAATGTAAGACATTGTTCTGCATTCTGTCCATCAACTGTGTTTTTTGCAATTTTCACCCCGAGTGGGCTGGATATGCTCAGACGTGAGTCCCAGGCTCTCCACATCACTGGAGTCAAGCTATCCAAGCTGAAGAAAGCTGATAGCCAGAAACCGGTCCTTGGATGCTTGATTCCGGTCTAGGAAAGACATGGCTTGGTAGTTCGGGCTGGACTGTTCCCACGAGGCACAGGGTCAAGGCTGATTTGCATATACCCAGTGTCTGACCTAGGGTGGTGTGGAGTGCAAAAAAACGACGGATTTAGCCCCAGATCTTTGTACTGGGGTGAATGTAAGACATTGTTCTGCATTCTGTCCATCAACTGTGTTTTTTGCAATTGAAGGAATGTAAAGCAGCTTGTTTTACCAGTCTATAATCTCATGAATGACCAAATGAAAGGAGAACCACACCAGGTATATATATAAAATATATGTATTTATTCTAAACACATCCCTCTAGTCTTTTTATGAGGGTAGAGGTAAAAGTACATTCAGTAAACTTTTTCAGCACACAGTAAATTAGCACAATATATGATTAGCCAAACGGGCGTCACAACCATATACTAAGAAAGTGTTATAGGAACCACAACTGGCATAGATACAAGGCCTAGAGCCTTTACAACTGCTGAGGCCACCAGGAACCACACAAGGTAGTGATGCAGGAGACCCACGGGGGACGCGTGCAGTGTCTAAACACAGCCGTGAATCACCATTATCTTCAATGGGGAAAGTCGCGGTTGGAAAATTACAGACAAAGGACACTTAGAAGAGGACTTGGAGCAAACCCCTTTGGAACTAGGCAGTGCTAGCGTCAATACCCATGGGAGCACTGGAGTACTCGAGTGACCTCACCCAGGAAAGCCGGGTGTATAGATGTCTTTTGGTGTCGCTTTTCGTTGTTGATTTCAATGGCAAGCAGCGGAAAGGTGCTGCATGCGACCAAGTTGAAAATGTCCGAGTGGTTCCAAGGGTGGATCAGAGATCTGTAGAACCTGAAAGCTGAGGGGACACTAGCCAGTGACCAAGAAGGCGATGAAAAGATGCCAACCGATATCGGGTGATTTCAGGTGAAGAAGGTGAAGCTTGATTCGTCAGCCACGAGGACCAGGAAATGTCAAGGATAACTAGGAGCTGAATTGGAGCTGCCCCACAAAGATTGCTGCGGTGTCGGTTTCCGGATTGGACCCAACAAGACTTGGCAACAGCAATCCATACAGAAAGCAAAGATTGACTTCGGTGCAGACCAGCAAAGTCTGGGGGACTCACCTTTTGGAGGGGAGTCAGGGCACATCTGGTGCAACCTGAAAAGCCCAAGAAACAGAAGAGTTACCTTTGTGGGGACCCACCAGTTGACAGACCAGGGTTCGCAAAGGAGCCTCAACCAGAAATGCTAGAAGCGGGCCCACGGAACACTCGTGGAGTGTAGGCCCACAATCTTCATTGCAGATGGTGCTTGGGACTTGCTCAACATGTAACCCAATGCACAACTTTGGTAAAGCTTGGGAAGCTGATGCACTTGTAAATGTGCCAGGTGTCCAGGAGTTCTGGTCCCACGTCCCTCGTGAGGGCAGCGGGTCTCGTGTTGGCCTCTGAGAAGTCTGGAAGTCTATGTCCAGTGTCGCAAATCCTTCGGGATCCAGTGGGAGCCTTGGAAATGCAGACCGGCAAGATGCTTCTTTGGTGCCTGTTTGAACAGGGGAGTCATCATTCCTTGACCCCAAGGGAGATTCCTCCATCTTCTAGTTGAAAAAGAATGTCAAAGTTCCAGGATATATGTTGCAGAGTTTTGTCCAGCATAATCTGAAGTCCTAAGGACTGGGTTCCAATACTTAGTAAGTTTAGGACTTGCACTTACACTAGCATCCCACTTATGGGAGGACCCAGGGTGGGATGCTGGGTTTCACGCCAGAGCAGGGGCTGAGTGCCCCTGCAACCGGTTTGAACTGGGATATGCACAGGGACACCAAGTGTCCCCCCAGCACTGTCTGAAAAGCATTCTATGAATGCACCCACCCAGCCCCAATACACTAAAGCCTGTCTGGGAGGTAGTTACACCTCCCTGTGACAGGAAACCTATTGTCCAGGCCCCCCCTGTCGGAGTCTCATCCAGCAGCAGGAGGTCAGACTTGTGTCTGTGGCTGCAGCATCAATTTTGTGATGCTGGGGCTCTTTTAAACTATTAAATTATTACTGGTTAGGTAGGTGTGTACATGTCTTTTCCCTCTAGAAGGGTGGAATTCTACCACCACCGCCAGAACTGGCGGGGGGGTAGGATTGCAAAGTCTTTGACACCAAGCATGACATGTTTCCATGCATCCATTCCAAAGTTAGCATTAACGGCGAGGTTATAATGCACTTAAGAGTATATATGGTCTGGCTGCATCACAGAACAGCTACAGAGAAGTGATCCCGAAAGCTACAGAGGGGTCCTGCTCATGCATGGGCACCCTCTCACACAAAACCAAGCAAACTGCTTTCAGGATTGATAAGGTCTGCCATAGGAGTGACTTATGTGTCAGTGATATAAGGTAGATATAGGTAACCTATATCTCAGTAAGGGGTACATGCACCACCTTGCCCAGGTTGGAGTAGCAGACCTGTGGTGCAATTTTGGAAGGTTTCCCAGGGGTGGCATAATACATGCTTCAGCCCCTGGTAGGCCTCTGGGGTACCTATGCCCTTAGTACCTGGGGTACCATATACTAGGGACTCACAAGGGTAACCCAGCAACAAATATGGAGTGTACCTAATGTACATGCAATCAATTTAGAGAGGAAGCAGCTAGGCTGGGGTCCTGGTTCGCAGGGCCCCAGTCAGACTAATGTCGAAAAACAGTGAAAAGTGGGGGGAACCATAGAAAGCAGATCCTACTCTCCTACAGTGTACAATATTTTTGAACACTGTATCCTTCAACATTGAACAAACCAAAAAGCTATACATAGAGTTTTCGTCCTACTCAGCTATGGCGGATATTTTATCCCTACCCATTCCAGACGTCTATTGGAGTATTATGAGTAAGGGGTCTCTGAGAAAAGCATGACTGGGTTACTTCAGTATATAGCGTTAAATTTGTGCCTTACCAAACAGTTGGGCGCCATGTAGTGTAGTTCCTATATCCCAAATAGGCTCTGCGCATTGGAATAATATACACTACAGTTTTGACAGAGGACTGAGGTCAGTATATCTCTATTGAGTACATTAGACCTAATTACTTGTGTGTGCCAGCTAACTTAGAGGTGCCTAGAAACTTTCTCAAATGAACAAGAAGGAATTAGTCTCTGACAACTGCATAAACATACAAAGTTGTGGACCTAGAGGGTCTCTAGGGACATCCCTTGGTGGGCACACTTGCTATTATTATCTTTCTGCCAAAGAAAAAGATTTCCATTCATTCGGTTTCTCGTTCATTAAGTCAGTTTATTCTTTGTAGGCAAAATTTCATTCATTTTTCATGTTTTTTTTCTTTTCTTTTCTTATTGTTTTCTAAACACAGGCAATGTCATTATATCTGATCAAATCCAATGCATTTCGGGCATTATAGGATCATGCCCTTCATCAGGGAAATCGACACTGTAGGGAACGTAAACAAACGTAAAATATGGGCTTAGCTAATGTCCAATCAACACAAGTAAAAGAAAACAGCATAAATCAAAATAACGTGAATGGTTACATCTCAAACGTAATTGCATTTCTTATTATAAAACATATGTCAAAACATGCAATCCAGTCCTGTGAGGGTGTGTGGGGGGTAAGGGATATACGTGCGAGGGTGTGGGAGCTTAGTACTTACATGCCTTTCTCCATGTAAGTTTCAATATCTGTGAGAGAAGAGGGATAATTACTCCGTCTGACCTCGGGGTTATGCATAGAAAAAACAAAGTCGCGTGTGGGTCTGCAAGGGACCGCATTTCTCAACTAACCTTGTTCGCTGTTGCTTAGTATCAAAAAAACGCCGTAGCGGTTCCGCGTCGCAGCAGCTGCTGTGAAACGCCGATCGCGCTTCTCAAGTTTAAAGGGAAGATGACGATCACGTGATAGGTCACGTGATAATAGAGAATGAAAAAAGACTATGTACATTAGCGGTGAATGTGGATAATAACGATCTGGTTTTTAGACGGAAAAATCACGAAGGAAACGGTGGTTATATTAGTGAGTTTCACACGAGGGGGTAAACAATAAATTAGAAAAAAATTAACAAAGAAAACACTATAGGAAAAACGCGCGAAGGTGACCTCAAACTTATGAGGTGGCTGATCACTAGTTCAGTATGTTAAGGGATTGAGCTATCAGTTATTGTGTTGGTCACCGGGGTGGGGAAAGGGGTGTGTGTATGTGTGTCAGTTTTTTTGAACTCAATGCAGTATACACAAGCAGCAATATAAAGAGCAGTTCATTATAGATAACATGAAAATTCAATCCTGTCGTTGAGACCCATTGGTCTTTGGGTGGAAAGTCTATAAATCCAATAATTCTCTCTTCTGAGTAAAAATTTTGTATTGTCTCTCCCCTCTGTCTTCTGAATGATCTCAAGGATGATATATTTGATTTGGGAAGCATTATGTTTTTCTTCTACAAAATGTGATGCTAGTGCTGATTTTGTATTTTTCAGGCGGATATTAGATTTATGTTCTATTAAGCGTGTTTTAATGCGACGCTCTGTCTTTCCCACGTACATTTTCCCACATGGGCATCTAATTCCATATATCAAGTTGGATGATTCGCAAGTCCCATTTACCCTTAACTTTATGGGGTAACCTTGTGTGGGGTGGCATATTTCATTTCCTTTGATTACATTGTTGCAGCTGCCACAGTTCAAACAAGGTTTGGTTCCTCGGTATGTTGTGTTGTCAGGAGATTTGTTACGAAGAATTTCCCCCAGGTTCTTAGCTCTGGTGAAAGCGAAAATCGGTGTGGAGCTGAAGGATTGTTTAAAATCCGGTTCCATGTTTAAAATTGACCAGTGTTTCAAGATGGATTGTTTATATTTTCTGCTTGCTGTGGAATATTTTGAAACAGCTACAGTGCGTGTCTGCTCAATTTTTTCTTTCGGAGTCAAGAGTTTTGTTCTGTCAATTTTATCGATTCTGTTTCTGCTTTCTTCCACTAAGTTCTGTGGATACCCTCTCGAGGTAAACTTGGTGGTCATTTGCGTGAGTCTGGTTTTCAGCATATGTTCATCCGAACTGATTCGTTTGACTCTGGCCATTTGGGAGAATGGCAGGTTCTTGATCAATTGTGGTTCATGAAAGCTTGAGAATAGAAGCATATTATTTCTGTCGGTTGGTTTTGTGTACAAATCTGTTATGAAGCCTTCCGGGGAAATTGTTACTTTCACATCTAGGAAATTTATTTCGGTTTCAGAAATTTCCCATGTTAGTTGGATTCTTTGATCGATGTCATTAAATTTCCTCATTTGTATATCTAGGGCTTCTTTAGTGTTGGTCCAAATTAAAAACAGGTCATCGATGTACCTTACTATCATCTTGAGGTTGTTGCTCCATTCAGGTTTTGAAAGAATGTGTAGCTGTTCATACCATTGCATGAATATATTGGCATATACGGGTGCCGCCGAATTACCCATAGCCATGCCTGTGAGTTGTTGATACCAGGATTGTTCAACTTTGAAGTAGCTATGGTAGAGAATAAATTGCATTAATTCCATGAGGAAAGTTTGAAAATTTATATCTAGATCAGAATTCAAAAGGGCGTTCTCCAAAGCTTCTATACCCATGTCATGGGGTATGCTCGTATATAAACTACGAACGTCTGCTGTACATAAGATTAGTTTGTCCGTTTGATTAACTGTTATCTCTTGTAGTTTCAGTAGGAATTGGGTAGTGTCCTTGATATAGGTGTGCATAGATTGGACTGATTTTTGCAAGTATTTATCGATGAGTTGACCAATAGGTTCATGGAGGCTTCCTATGGTGGATACTATAGGTCGCATCGGTGGATCATAGGTGTTTTTGTGGATTTTGGGGACCATCCTCAATGTGGGACTTTTAGGGTTCAGTGTTAATAGAAATTGTTTTGTTCTATCCGTGATGACGCCCTTTTTGTGCGCTTCGTCAATGATGGTTTTGAGTGTTTCGTAGTATACCTGTGTGGGATTGTGATTAAGTTTTGCGTACGTTTGAGTGTCTGAGAGATGTTCCATCACTTTTTTGTTGTACATTTCTGAGTTCATAATGACGATGGCTCCCCCTTTATCAGCTTTGGTGAAGGTGATACTGTTGTCATTCGCCATTCTATGTAGTGTATCAAGATCTTTCTGGGTGATATTGCTTCGTTTGGGTTTAGTATGTTTCAACTTTTGTAGGTCTTGTCGTACTAGGTTTTCAAACAAATCTAATGTTTTGTGGCTCATTGGGGCTTGGAAGGAACTTTGCGGTCTTAGACCTAATAGTTGGTCTTGATCAGTTTGTGGTCTTTCCGGTATGATGTTATCGAAGAAGTGTCTCAATCTAAGTTTCCTGATGAATTTAAATAGGCTCACTTCTAATTCCAAGTTATCTGTGCTGGTAGTAGGAACAAAGGACATCCCCCTCTGTAGTATTTGTAATTCGTATGGATTAAAGATTTTGTCGCTTATATTTATTACTAACTGCTCTGGGGCTGGTTCTTTTTCTTCATTTTTTCTTTCTCCTTGAGGATGGCCGTTGTGCTTCGTGTGTTTGGTGGTTCTCTTTCTTTGTCCTTTTCTGAGGCTTCGCCTGGGTCTCCTTTTTGGGCTTGGCCCTGTTCTAAAAAAGGACTCGATTCCACGGGTTTGCTGGTGGTAGGTTCCTCCATTGTAGTTGTTTCTTCAGTGGTTCTACTAGGTGGCGGTCTACGTGATTTTCGGGTGCTATCACTATCCGTGGATGATGTATCTGTATTTGAATTGTATGGCTTATTTCTTCTTTTTTGTGCATAAATGTCTGCCCATGTGTAGACTTCACCTAAGCGATAATCCACGGTATCCCTTTTGCTTGGGACTTGCTCAACATGTAACCCAATGCACAACTTTGGTAAAGCTTGGGAAGCTGATGCACTTGTAAATGTGCCAGGTGTCC